>NW_028227775.1:0-75700 GCF_978045245.1 Mus caroli | reverse complement strand
ACTGATGGACCTGGAATACGGCAAGAAAACCTGAAAAACGTGGAAATGAGAAAATCACACTGTAGGACCCAGAATATGACTAAAAAACCTGAAAAACGTGGAAATGACAAAATCACACTGTAGACCCAGAATATGACGAAAAAACCTGAAAACGTGGAATATTAAAAATTCACACTGAATGAATCGGAAAAGGTGAGAAAACCTGAAAAAAGTAGAAAATTAATATTTTACACTGAAGGACACCCGAATATGGCGAGAAAACCTGAAAAAAGTAGAAAATTAAAAACACACAGAGAAGGAACCCAAATATGGCGAGAAAACCTGAAAAAGGTGGATAATGAGAAAATCACACTGTAGGACCCAGAATTACGAAAAAACTTGAAAAACGTGGAAAATGAGAAAATCACACTGCAGGACCCAGAATATGCCAAGAAACCCTGAAAAAGGTAAAAATTAAAAATTCACACAGTAGGAACCAGATTATGGCAAGAAACCCTGAAAAAAGTGGAAAATTAAAAATTCACACTGTATTACCCAGAATATGGCAAGAAATACTGAAAAACGTGAAAAATTAAAAATTCACACTAAAGGACATGGAATACGGCAAGAACACCTGAAAAACGTGGAAATGACAAAATCACACTGTAGACCCAGAATATGACGAAAAAACCTGAAAAAAAAACTGAGAAAATTAAAAATTCACACTGAAGGACCCCGAATATGGCGAGAAATCCTGAAAAACTAGGAAAATTATAAACTCACACTGAAGGACCCAGAATTACGTAAAAACTTGAAAAACGTGGAAAATGAGAAAATCACACTGCAGTACCCAGAATATGCCGAGAAACCCTGAAATACGTAAAAACTAAAAATTCAAACTTTTGGACACAGAATATGGCGATAATCCATGAAAAAAGTTGAAAATTAAAAATTCACACTGTATTACGTAGAATATGGCGAGTAATACTGAAAAACGTGGAAAATTAAAAATTCACATTGAAGGACCTGGAATATGGCGAGAAAACCAGAAAAACAAGTAAAATTAAAAACTCACAATGAAGGACCCAGAATATGGCTAGACACCCTGAAAAAAGTAGAAAATTAAAAATAGACACTGTAGGACCCAGAATATGGCAAGAAACCCTGAAAAAAGTTGAAAATTAAAAACTCACACTGAAGGACCCCAAATATGGCGAGAAAACCTGAAAAGGTGGATAATGAGAAAATCACACTGTAGGACCCAGAATTACGAAAAAACTTGAAAAACGTGGAAAATGAGAAAATCACACTGCAGGACCCAGAATATGCAGAGAAACCCTGAAAATGTGAAAATTAAAAATTCACACTGTCTGACACAGATTATGGCGAGATACCATGAAAAAATAGGAAAATTAAAAATTCACATTGTATTACCCAGAATATGGCGAGAAATACTGAAAAACGTGGAAAATTAAAAATTCACACTGAAGGACCTGGAATACGGCAAGAAAACCTGAAAAAGCTGGAAATGAGAAAATCACACTGTAAGACCTAGAATATGAAAAAAAAAACTTGAAAAACGTGGAAAATTAAAACTCACACTGAAACACCCCGAAAATGGCGAGAAAACTTGAAAAACGAGGGAAATTAAAAACTCACATTGAAGGACCCAGAATAGGTGAGAAAAACTGAAAAAAGTAGAAAATTAAAAATTCACACTGAAGGACCCCCGAATATGGAGAGAAACCTTAAAAAGTAGAAAATTAAATGTTCACACTGAAGGACCCCGAATATGGCGATTAAACCTGAAAAAAATAGAAAATTAAAAACTCACACAGAAGGACCCCAAATATGGCGAGAAAAGTTGAAAAAGTGGAAATTGAGAAAATCATACTGTAGGACCCAGAATTACATAAAAACTTGAAAAACGAGGAAAATGAGAAAATCACACTGCAGGACCCAGAGTATGCCGAGAAACCCTGAAAAGGTGAAAATTAAAAATTCACACTGTCGGACCCAGATTATGGCAAGAAACCATGAAAAAAGTGGAAAATTAAAATTCACACTGTATTACCCTCAATATGGCAAGAAATACTGAAAAACGTGGAAAATTAAAAATTCACACTGAAGGACCTGGAATACTGCAAGAAAACCTGAAAAAACGTGAAAATGACAAAATCATTCTGTAAGACCCAGAATATGACCAAAAAACGTGAAAAACGTGGAAAATTAAAATTTCACACTGAAGGACCCCGAATATGGCGAGAAATCCTGAAAAACGAGGAAAATTATAAACTCACACTGAAGGACCCAGAATTACCTAAAAACTTGAAAAACGTGGAAAATGAGAAAATCACACTGCAGGACCCAGAATATGCCTAGAAAACCTGAAAAACGTGGAAAATTAAAAATTCACACTGAAGGACCCCGGATATGGCGAGAAATCCTGAAAAACAAGGAAAATTATAAACTCACAGTGAAGGACCCAGAATTACGTAAAAACTTGAAAAACGTGGAAAATGAGAAAATCACATTGCAGGACCCAGAATATGCCTAGAAACCCTGAAAAACGTGAAAATTAAAAATTCACACTGTATTACCCAGAATATGGTGAGAAATACTGAAAAACGGGGAAAATTTAAAATTCACACTGATGGACCTGGAATACGGCAAGAAAACCTGAAAACGTGGAAATGAGAAAATCACACTGTAGGACCCAGAATATGACTAAAAAACCTGAAAAACGTGGAAATGACAAAATCACACTGTAGACCCAGAATATGACGAAAAAAACCTGAAAAACGTGGAATATTAAAAATTCACACTGAATGAATCGGAAAAGGTGAGAAAACCTGAAAAAAGTAGAAAATTAATATTTTACACTGAAGGACACCCGAATATGGCGAGAAAACCTGAAAAAAGTAGAAAATTAAAAACACACAGAGAAGGAACCCAAATATGGCGAGAAAACCTGAAAAAGGTGGATAATGAGAAAATCACACTGTAGGACCCAGAATTACGAAAAAACTTGAAAAACGTGGAAAATGAGAAAATCACACTGCAGGACCCAGAATATGCCAAGAAACCCTGAAAAAGGTAAAAATTAAAAATTCACACAGTAGGAACCAGATTATGGCAAGAAACCCTGAAAAAAGTGGAAAATTAAAAATTCACACTGTATTACCCAGAATATGGCAAGAAATACTGAAAAACGTGAAAAATTAAAAATTCACACTAAAGGACATGGAATACGGCAAGAACACCTGAAAAACGTGGAAATGACAAAATCACACTGTAGACCCAGAATATGACGAAAAAACCTGAAAAAAAAACTGAGAAAATTAAAAATTCACACTGAAGGACCCCGAATATGGCGAGAAATCCTGAAAAACTAGGAAAATTATAAACTCACACTGAAGGACCCAGAATTACGTAAAAACTTGAAAAACGTGGAAAATGAGAAAATCACACTGCAGTACCCAGAATATGCCGAGAAACCCTGAAATACGTAAAAACTAAAAATTCAAACTTTTGGACACAGAATATGGCGATAATCCATGAAAAAAGTTGAAAATTAAAAATTCACACTGTATTACGTAGAATATGGCGAGTAATACTGAAAAACGTGGAAAATTAAAAATTCACATTGAAGGACCTGGAATATGGCGAGAAAACCAGAAAAACAAGTAAAATTAAAAACTCACAATGAAGGACCCAGAATATGGCTAGACACCCTGAAAAAAGTAGAAAATTAAAAATAGACACTGTAGGACCCAGAATATGGCAAGAAACCCTGAAAAAAGTTGAAAATTAAAAACTCACACTGAAGGACCCCAAATATGGCGAGAAAACCTGAAAAAGGTGGATAATGAGAAAATCACACTGTAGGACCCAGAATTACGAAAAAACTTGAAAAACGTGGAAAATGAGAAAATCACACTGCAGGACCCAGAATATGCAGAGAAACCCTGAAAATGTGAAAATTAAAAATTCACACTGTCTGACACAGATTATGGCGAGATACCATGAAAAAATAGGAAAATTAAAAATTCACATTGTATTACCCAGAATATGGCGAGAAATACTGAAAAACGTGGAAAATTAAAAATTCACACTGAAGGACCTGGAATACGGCAAGAAAACCTGAAAAAGCTGGAAATGAGAAAATCACACTGTAAGACCTAGAATATGAAAAAAAAAACTTGAAAAACGTGGAAAATTAAAACTCACACTGAAACACCCCGAAAATGGCGAGAAAACTTGAAAAACGAGGGAAATTAAAAACTCACATGAAGGACCCAGAATAGGTGAGAAAAACTGAAAAAAGTAGAAAATTAAAAATTCACACTGAAGGACCCCCGAATATGGAGAGAAACCTTAAAAGTAGAAAATTAAATGTTCACACTGAAGGACCCCGAATATGGCGATTAAACCTGAAAAAATAGAAAATTAAAAACTCACACAGAAGGACCCCAAATATGGCGAGAAAAGTTGAAAAAGTGGAAATTGAGAAAATCATACTGTAGGACCCAGAATTACATAAAAACTTGAAAAACGAGGAAAATGAGAAAATCACACTGCAGGACCCAGAGTATGCCGAGAAACCCTGAAAAGGTGAAAATTAAAAATTCACACTGTCGGACCCAGATTATGGCAAGAAACCATGAAAAAAGTGGAAAATTAAAAATTCACACTGTATTACCCTCAATATGGCAAGAAATACTGAAAAACGTGGAAAATTAAAAATTCACACTGAAGGACCTGGAATACTGCAAGAAAACCTGAAAAACGTGAAAATGACAAAATCATTCTGTAAGACCCAGAATATGACCAAAAAACGTGAAAAACGTGGAAAATTAAAATTTCACACTGAAGGACCCCGAATATGGCGAGAAATCCTGAAAAACGAGGAAAATTATAAACTCACACTGAAGGACCCAGAATTACCTAAAAACTTGAAAAACGTGGAAAATGAGAAAATCACACTGCAGGACCCAGAATATGCCTAGAAAACCTGAAAAACGTGGAAAATTAAAATTCACACTGAAGGACCCCGGATATGGCGAGAAATCCTGAAAAACAAGGAAAATTATAAACTCACAGTGAAGGACCCAGAATTACGTAAAAACTTGAAAAACGTGGAAAATGAGAAAATCACATTGCAGGACCCAGAATATGCCTAGAAACCCTGAAAAACGTGAAAATTAAAAATTCACACTGTATTACCCAGAATATGGTGAGAAATACTGAAAAACGGGGAAAATTTAAAATTCACACTGATGGACCTGGAATACGGCAAGAAAACCTGAAAAACGTGGAAATGAGAAAATCACACTGTAGGACCCAGAATATGACTAAAAAACCTGAAAAACGTGGAAATGACAAAATCACACTGTAGACCCAGAATATGACGAAAAAAACCTGAAAAACGTGGAATATTAAAAATTCACACTGAATGAATCGGAAAAGGTGAGAAAACCTGAAAAAAGTAGAAAATTAATATTTTACACTGAAGGACACCCGAATATGGCGAGAAAACCTGAAAAAAGTAGAAAATTAAAAACACACAGAGAAGGAACCCAAATATGGCGAGAAAACCTGAAAAAGGTGGATAATGAGAAAATCACACTGTAGGACCCAGAATTACGAAAAAACTTGAAAAACGTGGAAAATGAGAAAATCACACTGCAGGACCCAGAATATGCCAAGAAACCCTGAAAAAGGTAAAAATTAAAAATTCACACAGTAGGAACCAGATTATGGCAAGAAACCCTGAAAAAAGTGGAAAATTAAAAATTCACACTGTATTACCCAGAATATGGCAAGAAATACTGAAAAACGTGAAAAATTAAAAATTCACACTAAAGGACATGGAATACGGCAAGAACACCTGAAAAACGTGGAAATGACAAAATCACACTGTAGACCCAGAATATGACGAAAAAACCTGAAAAAAAAACTGAGAAAATTAAAAATTCACACTGAAGGACCCCGAATATGGCGAGAAATCCTGAAAAACTAGGAAAATTATAAACTCACACTGAAGGACCCAGAATTACGTAAAAACTTGAAAAACGTGGAAAATGAGAAAATCACACTGCAGTACCCAGAATATGCCGAGAAACCCTGAAATACGTAAAAACTTAAAATTCAAACTTTTGGACACAGAATATGGCGATAATCCATGAAAAAAGTTGAAAATTAAAAATTCACACTGTATTACGTAGAATATGGCGAGTAATACTGAAAAACGTGGAAAATTAAAAATTCACATTGAAGGACCTGGAATATGGCGAGAAAACCAGAAAAACAAGTAAAATTAAAAACTCACAATGAAGGACCCAGAATATGGCTAGACACCCTGAAAAAAGTAGAAAATTAAAAATACACACTGTAGGACCCAGAATATGGCAAGAAACCCTGAAAAAAGTTGAAAATTAAAAACTCACACTGAAGGACCCCAAATATGGCGAGAAAACCTGAAAAAGGTGGATAATGAGAAAATCACACTGTAGGACCCAGAATTACGAAAAAACTTGAAAAACGTGGAAAATGAGAAAATCACACTGCAGGACCCAGAATATGCAGAGAAACCCTGAAAATGTGAAAATTAAAAATTCACACTGTCTGACCCAGATTATGGCGAGATACCATGAAAAAATAGGAAAATTAAAAATTCACATTGTATTACCCAGAATATGGCGAGAAATACTGAAAAACGTGGAAAATTAAAAATTCACACTGAAGGACCTGGAATACGGCAAGAAAACCTGAAAAAGCTGGAAATGAGAAAATCACACTGTAAGACCCAGAATATGAAAAAAAAAAACTTGAAAAACGTGGAAAATTAAAACTCACACTGAAACACCCCGAAAATGGCGAGAAAACTTGAAAAACGAGGGAAATTAAAAACTCACATTGAAGGACCCAGAATAGGTGAGAAAAACTGAAAAAAGTAGAAAATTAAAAATTCACACTGAAGGACCCCCGAATATGGAGAGAAACCTTAAAAAGTAGAAAATTAAATGTTCACACTGAAGGACCCCGAATATGGCGATTAAACCTGAAAAAAATAGAAAATTAAAAACTCACACAGAAGGACCCCAAATATGGCGAGAAAAGTTGAAAAAGTGGAAATTGAGAAAATCATACTGTAGGACCCAGAATTACATAAAAACTTGAAAAACGAGGAAAATGAGAAAATCACACTGCAGGACCCAGAGTATGCCGAGAAACCCTGAAAAGGTGAAAATTAAAAATTCACACTGTCGGACCCAGATTATGGCAAGAAACCATAAAAAAAGTGGAAAATTAAAAATTCACACTGTATTACCCTCAATATGGCAAGAAATACTGAAAAACGTGGAAAATTAAAAATTCACACTGAAGGACCTGGAATACTGCAAGAAAACCTGAAAAACGTGAAAATGACAAAATCATTCTGTAAGACCCAGAATATGACCAAAAACGTGAAAAACGTGGAAAATTAAAATTTCACACTGAAGGACCCCGAATATGGCGAGAAATCCTGAAAAACGAGGAAAATTATAAACTCACACTGAAGGACCCAGAATTACCTAAAAACTTGAAAAACGTGGAAAATGAGAAAATCACACTGCAGGACCCAGAATATGCCTAGAAAACCTGAAAAACGTGGAAAATTAAAAATTCACACTGAAGGACCCCGGATATGGCGAGAAATCCTGAAAAACAAGGAAAATTATAAACTCACAGTGAAGGACCCAGAATTACGTAAAAACTTGAAAAACGTGGAAAATGAGAAAATCACATTGCAGGACCCAGAATATGCCTAGAAACCCTGAAAAACGTGAAAATTAAAAATTCACACTGTATTACCCAGAATATGGTGAGAAATACTGAAAAACGGGGAAAATTTAAAATTCACACTGATGGACCTGGAATACGGCAAGAAAACCTGAAAAACGTGGAAATGAGAAAATCACACTGTAGGACCCAGAATATGACTAAAAAACCTGAAAAACGTGGAAATGACAAAATCACACTGTAGACCCAGAATATGACGAAAAAAACCTGAAAAACGTGGAATATTAAAAATTCACACTGAATGAATCGGAAAAGGTGAGAAAACCTGAAAAAAGTAGAAAATTAATATTTTACACTGAAGGACACCCGAATATGGCGAGAAAACCTGAAAAAAGTAGAAAATTAAAAACACACAGAGAAGGAACCCAAATATGGCGAGAAAACCTGAAAAAGGTGGATAATGAGAAAATCACACTGTAGGACCCAGAATTACGAAAAAACTTGAAAAACGTGGAAAATGAGAAAATCACACTGCAGGACCCAGAATATGCCAAGAAACCCTGAAAAAGGTAAAAATTAAAAATTCACACAGTAGGAACCAGATTATGGCAAGAAACCCTGAAAAAAGTGGAAAATTAAAAATTCACACTGTATTACCCAGAATATGGCAAGAAATACTGAAAAACGTGAAAAATTAAAAATTCACACTAAAGAACATGGAATACGGCAAGAACACCTGAAAAACGTGGAAATGACAAAATCACACTGTAGACCCAGAATATGACGAAAAAACCTGAAAAAAAAACTGAGAAAATTAAAAATTCACACTGAAGGACCCCGAATATGGCGAGAAATCCTGAAAAACTAGGAAAATTATAAACTCACACTGAAGGACCCAGAATTACGTAAAAACTTGAAAAACGTGGAAAATGAGAAAATCACACTGCAGTACCCAGAATATGCCGAGAAACCCTGAAATACGTAAAAACTAAAAATTCAAACTTTTGGACACAGAATATGGCGATAATCCATGAAAAAAGTTGAAAATTAAAAATTCACACTGTATTACGTAGAATATGGCGAGTAATACTGAAAAACGTGGAAAATTAAAAATTCACATTGAAGGACCTGGAATATGGCGAGAAAACCAGAAAAACAAGTAAAATTAAAAACTCACAATGAAGGACCCAGAATATGGCTAGACACCCTGAAAAAAGTAGAAAATTAAAAATACACACTGTAGGACCCAGAATATGGCAAGAAACCCTGAAAAAAGTTGAAAATTAAAAACTCACACTGAAGGACCCCAAATATGGCGAGAAAACCTGAAAAAGGTGGATAATGAGAAAATCACACTGTAGGACCCAGAATTACGAAAAAACTTGAAAAACGTGGAAAATGAGAAAATCACACTGCAGGACCCAGAATATGCAGAGAAACCCTGAAAATGTGAAAATTAAAAATTCACACTGTCTGACCCAGATTATGGCGAGATACCATGAAAAAATAGGAAAATTAAAAATTCACATTGTATTACCCAGAATATGGCGAGAAATACTGAAAAACGTGGAAAATTAAAAATTCACACTGAAGGACCTGGAATACGGCAAGAAAACCTGAAAAAGCTGGAAATGAGAAAATCACACTGTAAGACCCAGAATATGAAAAAAAAAACTTGAAAAACGTGGAAAATTAAAACTCACACTGAAACACCCCAAAAATGGCGAGAAAACTTGAAAAACGAGGGAAATTAAAAACTCACATTGAAGGACCCAGAATAGGTGAGAAAAACTGAAAAAAGTAGAAAATTAAAAATTCACACTGAAGGACACTGGAATATGGAGAGAAACCTTAAAAAAGTAGAAAATTAAATATTCAGACTGATGGACCGCGAATATGGCGATTAAACCTGAAAAAAATAGAAAATTAAAAACTCACAAAGAAGGACCCCAAATATTGCGAGGAAAACTGAAAAAGTGGAAAATGAGAAAATCATACTGTAGGACCCAGAATTACATAAAAACTTGAAAAACGAGGAAAATGAGAAAATCACACTGCAGGACCCAGAGTATGCCGAGAAACCCTGAAAAGGTGAAAATTAAAAATTCACACTATCGGACCCAGATTATGGCAAGAAACCATGAAAAAAGTGGAAAATTAAAAATTCATACTGTATTACCCAGAATATGGCAAGAAATACTGAAAAACGTGGAAAATTAAAAATTCACACTGAAGGACCTGGAATAAGGCAAGAAAACCTGAAAAACGTGAAAATGACAAAATCATTCTGTAAGACCCAGAATATGACCAAAAAACGTGAAAAACGTGGAAAATTAAAATTTCACACTGAAGGACCCCGAATATGGCCAGAAATCCTGAAAAACGAGGAAAATTATAAACTCACACTGAAGGACCCAGAATTACGTAAAAACTTGAAAAACGTGGAAAATGAGAAAATCACACTGCAGGACCCAGAATATGCCTAGAAACCCTGAAAAACGTGAAAATTAAAAATTCAAACTTTAGGACACGGAATATGGCGAGAATCCATGAAAAGTGGAAAATTCAAAATTCACACTGAATGACCTGGAATATGGCGAGAAATCCTGAAAAACAAGTAAAATTAAAAACTCACACTGAAGGAGCCAGAATATGGCGAGAAAACCTGAAAAGAGTAGAAAATTAAAAATACAAGCTGGAGGACCCAGAATATGGGAGAAACCCTGAAAAAAGTAGAAAATAAAAAACTTTCACTGAAGGACCCCAAATATATGGAGAAAACCTGAAAAAGGTGGAAAATGAGAAAATGACACTGTAGGACCAGGAATTACCAAAAAATTTGAAAAATGTGGAAAATGAGAAAATCACACTGCAGGAACCAGAATATGCCGAGAAACCCTGAAAAAGGTGAAAATTAAAAATTCACACTGTCGGTCCCAGAATATGGCAAGAAAACAGGAAAAAAGTGGAAAATTAAAAATTCACACTGTATTACCCAGTGTATGTCGAGAAATACTGAAAAACGTGGAAAATTAAAAATTCACACTGAACGACCTGGAATATGGCAAGAAAACCTGAAAAATGAGGAAATGAGGAAATTATACTGTAGGACCAAGAATATGACCAAAAAACCTGAAAAACGTGGAATATTAAAAATTTACACTGAAGGACCCGGAATATGGCAAGAAAACCTGAAAAATGAGGAAAATTAAAAACTAACACTGAGGGACACAGAATAGGTGAGAAAAATTGAAAAAAGTAGAAAATTAAAAATTCACACTGAATGACCCCCGAATATGGCGACAAATCTTGAAAAAAGTAGAAAATTAAAAACTCACACTGAAGGACCCCAAATATGGTGAGAAAACCTGAAAATGGTGGAAAATGAGAAAATCACACTGTAGGATCCAGAATTACGAAAAAACTTGAAAAACCTGGAAAAAGAAAATCACAGTGCAGGACCCAGAATATGCAGAGAAACCCTGAAAAGGTGAAAATTAAAAATTCACACTTTCGGACCCAGATTATGGAGAGAAACCATGAAAAAAGTGGAAAATTAAAAATTCACACTGTATTACCCAATATGGCGAGAAATACTGAAAAACGTGGAAAATTAAAAATTCACACTGAAGGACCTGGAATACGGCAAGAAAACCTGAAAAAGGTGGAAATGAGAAAATCACACTGTAAGACCCAGAATATGACGAAAAAACCTGAAAAACGTGGAAAATTAAAAATTCACACTGAAAGACCCTGATTATGGCGAGAAAACCTGAAAAACGAGGAAAATTAAAAACTCACACTGAAGGACCCAGAATAGGTGAGAAAACCTGAAAAAAGTAAAAAAGTAAGTGATGATTGGTTCCTTCCTATGCTGGTTCTTTTGTGCCTCTTCCTTCCACTATTAGGAAGGTTTGCAATTACATAATGAGGCAGCTCAGCCAAGCACATAATTTGGAAATAGGACTAGAGGATAGGATACACCTGAAGACTGACAGCCATTTCTTTGTGTTCTTGATGCTTCAATGGAAGCATCTGGTATTCTGTGTGCAGTGTGATAGGTCCCATTCCAGAGGCATAGGTAAGAAACAGATTCCTGGCACTCTGACAGAAAAGGACCTAGGAGAAGCCCCGAGGGTGGGTGTGGATAGGACATTGCCTGAGCCTCCTTTGGCTCAGATCCGTACCCCTGGATTGGTTGGACCCTCACTAGGATCCCCAACTTAACCCTACTGACATCTAGGTTAGTCATTTGAGCTCTAGTTGGATTCCCTTGACTGACCTGTTGGCCCCTATGGCCACCCTAAGTCAGCTCCCAGATCCTGTGCCACCTAGGTTCAGACTTGACAAGCTATGTCTGTTAACAACAAAATCAGGGTGCCAGACTCACAGGAGACATTTCTTACATTTAGATTACGTTCAATTTGGGGGAAACAGAGGACAACACAGACGTCGGTTGAGGCCAATATACAGTTTAGTAAGCAAATACTGATCAGATGCGCAAAGACCTGCTACAGCAATGGAAACAGGTTTAACCATGCTCCTCCAGTGCCAGCCATGACTTTGCCTGTCTGCATTGTATTTCTATGATATGCCAACTGAGCAGGTGCTCACCTAGGACATGCTCTGGGGATGCTTACCCAGTGGTGGTCACAATTAGTAAACTTCTAAGCTAAAGAATAGTTCCCCATCTAGCACAGTCATTAGAACACGAGATTATTAATCTCAGGGTCGTTGGTTTGAGCACAATGTTGGACGAGATGTTATTTTAGTTGGGTCTCCAATGGAGACAATGCTGGCACTTCCCAGGAGGGCCCCATGATTGGGGTTCTGCTTTCTGTATCTCTGACATTAGAACTGGAAGTAGGGAGAATTTGGTGGGTTTTTTGCTCTGCTTGAAGCAGCACTGGGTGTACTAAATTGCAGTGGGTGCAAGTGTTACAGACTCTACACTAGTTTTGACATTCTCGAGCAATTGGGACACTGGGTAGTCTTGGATTATCCTTTTCAGGTAGATTTGAAACTCAATTCTTTTGGTGTTTACTGAATTCAACCAGAGGATTCCAATATATCCCTCTTAGAAAGACTAGCTGGAGCTTCTCTTTAAGGCTTGTTGGTCCTACCCCTAGAGGATTCTCGTTTAGGGTCTGAGAGGATCTTCCTACGTTCAAATCTTGGACCAGTCCTCTTCTTTTGCCAATCAAACCCTGAGGATTAAAAGTCAACCTTGGCTCCTTAGAAGGTATGACTAAACAAATGAAAATGGAAATTCGTAAGTACCCAAAGTGGTATTTTTGGTTGGTTTCTTTGGACCTTGTTTCCTGTTTTAGGCAGAGTCTTGTTCCTTTACCTTAGGCTGCTCCTGACAAAGTCAAGGATAGCTGCATTTCTAATCTTCATGCCTTCACTTCTTGTGTGCTGGAAAGATAGGCATGTGTATTAATCTGGTGTTCAGGTTGGAACCCAGGCTTAGGCAAGCAATTAGATGAGCTACAGCATCAGCTCATAACTCAAAATGTCCACCAAGAATTGCTGAAATTATTCAAATTAGCCTGAAGGATATAAATATTGGAAAATGTTGGAATTAAAAAAAATCAATCCAGCTGCTCTGGCAAATCAGGGAGAACTGGAGCAGGCCTCTAGATGCACCAGCTTCTAGTCAGGTCTTTAGTGTATTTGACATACCCTGAGCTACATGAGAAGAAACACAAATAGCTAAAACAGGATTGTGAGACTAGCTGCAAGAAATGTGGCTGGCAAATAAAAACCGCTTTGAAATTTGCCAGTAGCCCTTAAGTGCAAATCTGGTTCCAGATCACTGGCCTTTAATCATCACTAGTTTGCTTGGGTCGAACCCACAGGACCCAAAATGTAGTCAAGAGCCTGTGACCTCTTCGATTTGCTGGACTAGCATTTTCAGGTCCCCTGGTGCGCAGATCAAAGAAAGGAGAGGTGCTGCCAAACCTGGCTAGGTTCTCAGCTTTGGGAATCTCCCTTGGAACTTCCCTTTTTTCCATAATCTCCATAAAAAGGCAAAGGATTTTTACATTTAAGAAGTCCTTGCACTTCGGATAGGAAACATACTCCAAGAACCACAGTCAGCCCTCTAGCCTCTGTAGAGTCCTGACTGAGCCTGGGTCTCCCAGCTCAGTGTTTTGAAATCACAAGGTGGATTCCTGTGCAGAGAATGAATAGATGCGAGTAGGAGGAATGAGTCCTTCTAGGGTTCTGTGAGCTGGAAGGCGAAGTGTGCACTTAACCGAACAAGCCTCAGATTCTGCCGAATTTTCAACACTGGGTAAACTGCCAGATACCATGAAAGAAGAGAGGGACTCCTCTAAGGAGTCACTTCGGGCATCTCTCCGGGGTGGGAGGCTTGATTCTAACCCTGATACCTCTGGTGCTCTGGTGTCTACACTTAGAGGCTCCCAGCGAAATCTTTAAGGTCCTGAACAGTGGCCAGGCTTCCAAGGTGGCATTCAGTCCTGCGACTGTACGTGTGGGATGCAGAGAAGGCCCTGATTTCTTCTATCCAGCCTTACAGAATCAGCTGAGCTCTTTCCTTTTTCAGTAGGGGGCTGCCCCAACTTCTCTCTCAGCTTCACTTTCATGCGCTTAGCTAATAGGCAAAAGTAACTGTTAGCTACTTTTAGATGAGGCAAAAGTAGGTGTTAGCTGAAAGAAGAGGTCATTAATAAGGGAAGAACTAAATACATTTATCTCTTTTGTCCACTGCCCCCACAACCCCGGCCCCCTGGCTGGTTCCCAGTCTGACTTTGAAATCTCCTTAACCTAGCCTCCGAAGTACTGCCCAAACAGGAGTGAGTGATATCCATGTCACTTCATGTTTTTAGTAACAACCTCACAAAGGCAAATATAGTCTATTCTGGTCTACATGGCTGATAAAACCTGGGAGAGGGTTTATTTTTGTTTATAAATAAAACAAGCTGTGATGGATCAGCTCCTATCAGTGCGAAAGTCTTTTACTTCCCTCGACTAGAAAGAGAGGCAGAAAACAGACTAGAAGATGGATGAGCAGGAAGGCCAAAAGAAGAGAGGTTGCTTGTCTGACAGTGACTGTGGACTGAAATAATGATTGGGGACCTGGGAGGGTCCAGGGAGAATAATAATTTTAGTGAATTAACCCAGTTAATTAATGGGAGATCTTTGGTTTGAATTTCTATTTAAGAATAAGAGCCAGTTCTGTGACTTCTAACATTCTTTCAAGGTGGGAAAAAGACTGCTGTTGTACTATGATTTGGGCTCCAGCAAATTGGTCTGTGATTTAGGGAGCGCTCTGAAAGAAAGAAAAAAAAAAAAAACAGATACTTTGAGTCCAAGAACAGCGATTGTTGGGAGAACCTTCCTGGAATAAGCACACGAAAACAACTGAGAGTGGAAGAGAGATGTCAAAGGTGGACCGAAGCCAAGACAGCTCCTGCAAGTCTTTGTAATTTCATTTTATACTTTAAAACCATATGGTAGGGTGGACAAGCTAGTGTTTAAGTGCTGGCATCAGTCAGCAGGCTGGGAAGGGCACTGGGCCACTGCCTCACCTGGCTCTTTAGGCCTCTCTGGTTCAGGTAGCAAGTGAAGCTGGGCTCTGCAAACAGAGTGCAAGCAACACTTTAGTAAACAACTAAGGAAATCAATAAATTGACACCAAATAATTGTTTTGGTAAAACTAGTTTTACTTTGCTCTATTCTGGGAAATGGACTAGTCTCTCACTGTGTCTTTGATAACGTATGTCTTGTTAGTGACTCTCCTTTCTTTCCTTTGTCCTTCCATCTTTTTCTATTTCCTTCTACTGTCTCCTCGTTACTCCCATCCTCCTTCCTTCTGTTGCACTGAAGAGTGCAGAGTGGCTATTGGCATGGTTTGTGAAGAATTACCCCTAAGAGTACTGCTCCAGGTGTTTGTGTTCTGGCTAGAGTATCAGCGGGCTTTAAACCACTGAGTCATCAACCTGGAGGAGGAAGGGAGAGGAGGTCAAAGGCAGTAATAGAGTCTAAGCTGGAGCCAACAGACTCTGTTCTATTTTCTTAATCAATTGTCTTCTAGAGAGCATCTTGGCACACAGCTCAAGATGGACTTGATTCCTCTGCCCCTTGCTCTTTCTTTCCCTCTCCACTTCTCCTCCAATTTTCCCAGGCAGGCTTCACATCCAATACACAACCAAGGATGATCTCAACCCCTCCACCCTTTAAAATGTATTAATCATTTCACTTGTTTATATTTCAAGTGTTATCCCCCTCCTGCTCTCCCATCCCTGAGGCCCAACTTTTCCCCCTTCCCACCCAGCCACTCCCATCTAATCCCTCTAGTATCCCCTTCTCTGGGGTATCAAGCCTCAACAGGACCAAGTGCCACCCCTCCCACTGACGCCAGACAAGTTAGTTTTCTGCTACATAAGTATTTTTAGTCATGAACCCGCCCATGTATACTCCTTTAGTTGGTAGATTACTCCCTGGGAGCTCTGAGGGGTCTGGTTAATTGATACTGTTGTTCGTCCTGTGGGGTTGCCATCCCCTTCAGCTCCTTCAGCCCTTCCCCTAATTTTTCCATTGGTGTCCCCACACTCAGTCCAATAGTTTCTGTGAGTTTCTCCATCTGTCTTAGTCAGTTGCTGACAGAGGCTCTCAGAGGATACACAGACATACAAGGCTCCTGTCTGTAAGCACATCTTGGCATCAGCCGTAGTGTTGGGGTTTTGTGTCTGTGGGTAGAATACAGTGCTATAGTCTCTGGATGGCCTTTCCTTCAGTCTCTGCTCCATTTTTGTCCCTAAATTTCCTTTAGACAGAGACAATTTTCGGTATTTTTTTTAAATGGGTGGGTGTCCCCATCCCTCAACTGAGTCCCATGTCCATCTCCTGGATGTAGTCCCTTCAGGCTCCATCTCCCCTGTATTTCAGCTGTTGTTATGCCATTGAGTTCTGGGAACCTCTTGAATTCCTGGCATCTTGGAATTTCTAGTGCATCTCCTAGTTCCCCAAACCCCGCTGCTATTATTCCTATTCATTCTCCTGGCCCTCTAGACGTCTCTCCTGTCTCTTCCCATACCTGACCCTGTCCTTCCTTCTTTCTTCCCCTCCCTTTCTCTCTCCCACCCTGATACCCCCCCTTCCTCTGCCTGCCATGATTATTTTGTTACCTCTTCTAAGTAGGTTTGAATAACCGACACTTTGGTCTCACTTCTTGTAAAACTTCATTTGACTTTTAGTTGTGGCATGGGTGTTCTGAGCTTTTGGGCTAAAATCCACTTATCGGTGAGTACATACCATGCAAGGCCTTTTGGATTTGGGTTACCTCACTCAAGAAAATATTTTCTAGTTCCATCCATGTGCCTACAACATTTATGATGCGATCATTTTTTAATATCTGAGTAGTATTCCATTATGTAAATGTACCACAGTTTCTGTAAGAATTCTTCCATAGAGGGACATCTGGGTTGTTTCTAGCTCATGGTTATTAAAAATTAGGGTTCAGTGAACACATTGGTGCACGTATCTTTGTTCTGTGTTGAAGCATCTTTAGAGTATATGACAACACTCTTGAGCATGTGAAACCACAGTGGAGAATGTGCCACCACAGTGGAGCATTGTGACACCACAGTGAAGAAATGTGACACCACAGAGGAGTAGGGTGACAGCACCGTGGAGCACTGTGACAACGAAGAGGAGCACTGTGACACCACAGAGGAGCACAATGACACCACAGTGGAGGAGTGTGACAACAGAGTAGAGCAGTGCAACATCAGAGTGGAACACTCTGACATCACTGTAAAGCACTGTAAAGCACTGTGACACCACTGTGGAGCACTGTGACAGCAGAGTGGAGTACTGTGACCCGAGAGTGGAGCACTGTGACACTAGAGTGAAGCACTGTGACAGCACAGTGGACCACTGTGACAGCACAGTGGACCACTGTGGCATCAGAGTGGAGCATTGTGACATGACAGTTGAGCACTGTGACACAACAGTGTAGCAGTGTGACAGTGAGGGGAGCACACTTACATCACTGTGGAGAACTGTGTCAGAAAGGTGGAACACTGTGACACAATAGTGTAGCAGTGTGACACCACAGTGGAGCACTGTGACAACACAGAGCAGCACGGTGACAGTAGAGTGGAGCACTGTGACATGACAGTGGAGCACTGATAAACCACAGTGAGCACTGTGATACCACAGTAGAGCACTGATAAACCTCAGTGAGCACTGTGACACAATAGTGGACAACTCTGATACCACAGTGCAGCACTGTCTCCCCACAGTGAACCACAATGAAACTACAGTGGAGAACTCTGACAACACAGTGGAGCATGTGACACCACAGTGGAGCATTGTGACACCAGAGTGGAGAACTGTGATACCACAGTGGCATACTTTTACACCAAAGTGGAGCATGGTGACAATGAAGTGGAGCACTGTGACACCACAGTGGAGCACTCTGAGATCACATTAGAGCAGGGTGACAACAGAGTAGAGAAGTGGGACATCACAGTGGAGCATTGTAAAACCACAGTTGAGCACAGTGACAGAGAAACCCTAAAAAACGAGAAACATAAAAACTAACACTGTAGGAACTGTAATATGGAAAGAAAAATTGAAAATCATCAAATATGAGAAAATCACACTGTAGACCTTGAATATGGCGATAAACCCTGAAAAACGTCGAAAATAAAAAAACTCACAATGTAGGACCTGGAATATTCTGAGAAACCCTGAAAAACAGTGGAAATTTAAAAACTTACACTCTACGACCAGTTATATGGCGACAAATACTGAAAAATGTGAAAAATTATAAACTCAAACGGTAGGAACAGAAATATGACGAGAAACCCTGAAAAACGTGGAAATTTAAAAACCAACACTGTAGGACCTGGAATATGGCAAGAAACAATGAAAAAAACGTGGAAAATGAAAAAATCACACTGTAGGAACTGGAATATGGGAAGAAACCCTGAAAAGGTGGAAAATGAGACAACCACACTGTAGGACCTGGAATGTGTCTAGAAACCCAGAAAGAGGGGAAAAATGAGAAAATCATAATGCAGTACCTGGAATATCGCCTGAAACCCTGAAAAACGTGAAAAATTAAAAACTTACCCTGTAGGACCTGGAATATGGCAAGAAAACGGAAATTCATTGAAAATGAGAAAATCACACTGTAGGACCTGGAATATGGAGAGAAACCTTGAAAAACGTAGAAATTAAAAACTCACACTGTAGGACCTGGAATATGGTGAGAAAACCCGAAGAACGTGGAAAATAAAAATATAACAGTGTAGGACCAGGGACATGGCAAGAAAATATGGTGGCTCACAACCATCCGTAACGAGATCTGGCTCCCCTTCTGGAGTGTCTGAGGACAGCTACAGTGTACTTACATATAATAAATAAATAAATCTTTAAAAAAAAAGAAAATTAGAAAATAACACTGCAGGACCTGGTATAAGGCTAGAAACACCGAAAAATGAGAAACTCAAACTATAGGACTTGGAATATGTCGAGAAACCTTGACAAACATGGGAAATTGAAAACTTATGCAATAGGACTGGGAATATGGCAAGAAAACCTGAAAAATCACAGAAAATGTGAAAATCACACTGTAGAATCTGGAATATGGCAAGAAACCCTGAAACACGTGGACAATTAAAAACTCACACTGTAGGATCTGGAATATGGGAAGAAAACTGAAAATCATTAAAAATGAGTAAATCATACTGTAGGATCTGGAATATGAAGAAAACCATGAAAAACGTGGAAAATTAAAAACTCGTACTGTAGGACATGGAATATGGCAAGAAACCCTGAAAAAGTTGGAAATTTAAAAACTCACACTCTAGGACTTGGAATATGACAAGAAATTCTGAAAATGTGGAAAATTAAAATCGAACAGTGAATGACCTGGAATATGGCGAGAAACCCTGAAAAACTTGGAAAATGAGAAACTCACACTCTCGGACCTGAAAAATGGAGAGAAACCCAGAAAAAGGTGGAAAATGAGAAAATCACACTGATGGACCTGGAATGTGTCTAGAAACCCAGAAGGAGGGGAAAAATGAGAAGTCATACTGAAGTACCTAGAATATCGCGAGAAACCCCGAAAAATGTGGAAAATTAAAAACTTACCCTGTAGGACCAGGAATAGGGCAAGAAAACCTGAAAATCGTTGAAAAGGAAAAATCACACTGTAGGACCTGGAATATGGCGAGTAACTATAAAAACGTGGATAATTAAAAAATCACACTGAAGGCCTGGAATATGGCAAGAAATCCTGAAAAACGTGGAAAATGAGAAAAATCACACTGTAGGACCTGGAATATGGTGAGAAAACTTGAATAAGTCGAAAAATGAGAAAATCACACTGTAGAACCTGGAAAATGTTGAGAAACCCTGAAGAAGTCGAAAAATGAGAAAATCATATCTAGTACCTGGAATATGATGAGAAACCCTGTATAGTCGAATAATGAGAAAATCACATTGTAGGACCTGGAATATGGTGAGAAACCCGGGAAAACTCGAAAAATGAGAAAATCATACTGTAGTACCTGGAATATGGCGATAAACCCTGAAAAATGCCGAAAATTAAGGTCTCATACTGAAGGACTTGGAATATGGCGAGAGAACAAAAAAAAAAAAAAAAAAAAAAAAAAACCGTGGATAATTAAAAAATCACACTAAAGGACTGGAATATGGCAAGAATTCCTGAAAAATGTGGAAAATGAGAAAATCACAGTGTAGGACCTGGAATATGGTGAGAAACCCTGGAAAAGTCGAAAAATGAGTAAATCAAACTGTAGGTCCCAGAATATGGCGAGAAACCCTGAAAAACGTGGATAATTAATTATTCAAACAGGGGGCGGGAATATGGCAAGAAATCCTAAAAAATGTGGAAAATGAGAAAATCGCACTGAAGGACCTGGACTATGGCGAGAAACCCTGAAAAACGTGGATAATTAAAAATCACATTGAAGGCCTGGAATATGGCAAGAAATCCTGAAAAAATGTGGAAAATGAGAAAATCAGATAGTAGGACCTGAAATATGGTAGAAACCCCTAAAAAGTCTAAAAATGAGAAAATCACAATTTAGGACCTGGAATATGGTGAGAAACCCTGTATAGTCGAATAATGAGAAAATCACACTGTAGGACCTGGAATATGGTGAGAAACCCTGAAAAACTCAAAAAATAAGAAAATAACACTATAGGACCTGGAATCTGGTGAGAAACCCTGAAAACGTCGACAAATGAGAAAATCGTACTCTAGTGCCTAGAATATGGCGATTAACCATGAAAAATGTTGAAAATTAAAAACTCACACTGAAGGACCTGGAATATGGCAAGAAACAGTGAAAATCTTGGAAAATTAAAAACTCACACTGAAGGACCTGGAATAGGGTGAGAAATCCTGAAAAATAGGGACAATGAGAAAAGAACACTGTAGGACTTGGAATAGGGAAAGAAAACCTGTATAGTCGAATAAAGAGAAAATCACACTGTAGTACCTGGAATATGGCGAGAAACCCTGAAAAACATGGATAATTAAAAACTCACACTGAAGAACTGGAATATGGAGAGAAATCCTGAAAAATGTGGAAAATGAGAAAATCACACTGTAGGACCTGGAATATGGTGATAAACCTTGAAAAAGTCGAAAAATGAGAAAATCACACTGTAGGACCTGAAATATGGTGACAAACCATTAAAGGATCGAAAAATGAGAAAATCATACTGTAATACCTAGAATATGGCGTTAAAAAACACTGGAAAAATTCGATTATGGCGAGAAACCATGAAAAAAGTGGAAAATTAAAAATTCACACTGTATTACCCATAATATGGCAAGAAATACTAAAAAACATGGAAAATTAAAAATTCACACTAAAGGACCTGGAATACGGCAAGAAAACCTGTAAAAGGTGGAAATGAGAAAATCACACTGTAAGACCCAGAATATGACGAAAACACCTGAAAAACGTGGAAAATTAAAAATTCACAGTGAGGACCCCGAATATGGCGAGAAAACCTGAAAAACGAGGAAAATTAAAAACTCACACTGAAGGACCCAGAATATGGCGAGAAAACCTGAAAAATGTAGAAAATTAAAAAGTCACACAGAAGGACCCCAAATATGGGGAGAAAACCTGAAAAAGTGGAAAATGAGAAAATCACACTGAAGGACCCAGAATATGCCGAGAAACCCTGAAAAACGTGAAAATTAAAAATTCACACTGTATTACGCAGAATATGGCGAGAAATACTGAAAAACATGGAAAATTAAAAATTCACACTGTTGGACACAGAATATGGCGAGATTCCATGAAAAAAAAGTGGAAAATTAAAAACTCACACTGTATTACGCAGAATATGGCGAGAAATACTGAAAAACATGGAAAATTAAAAATTCACACTGAAGAACTGGAATATGGCCAGAAATCCTGAAAAATGTGGAAAATGAGAAAATCACACTGTAGGACCTTGAATATGGTGAGAAAACTTGAATAAGTCGAAAAAAGAGAAAATCATACTGTAGAACCTGGAAAATGTTGAGAAACCCTGAAGAAGTCGAAAAATGAGAAAATCATATCTAGTACCTGGAATATGGTGAGAAACCCGGGAAAACTCGAAAAATGAGAAATCATACTGTAGTACCTGGAATATGGCAATAAACCCTGAAAAATGCCGAAAATTAAGGTCTCATACTGAAGGATTAGAATATGGCGAGAGACCAAAAAAAAAAAAAAAAAACCGTGGATAATTAAAAAATTACACTAAAGGACTGGATTATGGCAAGAAATCCTGAAAAATGTGGAAAATGAGAAAATCACAGTGTAGGACCTGGAATATGGTGAGAAACCCTGAAAAACATGGATAATTAATTATTCAAACAGGGGGCGGGAATATGGCAAGAAATCCTAAAAAATGTGGAAAATGAGAAAATCGCACTGAAGGACCTGGACTATGGCGAGAAACCCTGAAAAACGTGGATAATTAAAAATCACATTGAAGGCCTGGAATATGGCAAGAAATCCTGAAAAAATGTGGAAAATGAGAAAATCAGATAGTAGGACCTGAAATATGGTAGAAACCCCTAAAAAGTCTAAAAATGAGAAAATCACAATTTAGGACCTGGAATATGGTGAGAAACCCTGTATAGTCGAATAATGAGAAAATCACACTGTAGGACCTGGAATATGGTGAGAAACCCTGAAAAACTCAAAAAATAAGAAAATAACACTATAGGACCTGGAATCTGGTGAGAAACCCTGAAAACGTCGACAAATGAGAAAATCGTACTCTAGTGCCTAGAATATGGCGATTAACCATGAAAAATGTTGAAAATTAAAAACTCACACTGAAGGACCTGGAATATGGCAAGAAACAGTGAAAATCTTGGAAAATTAAAAACTCACACTGAAGGACCTGGAATAGGGTGAGAAATCCTGAAAAATAGGGACAATGAGAAAAGAACACTGTAGGACTTGGAATAGGGAAAGAAAACCTGTATAGTCGAATAAAGAGAAAATCACACTGTAGTACCTGGAATATGGCGAGAAACCCTGAAAAACATGGATAATTAAAAACTCACACTGAAGAACTGGAATATGGAGAGAAATCCTGAAAAATGTGGAAAATGAGAAAATCACACTGTAGGACCTGGAATATGGTGATAAACCTTGAAAAAGTCGAAAAATGAGAAAATCACACTGTAGGACCTGAAATATGGTGACAAACCATTAAAGGATCGAAAAATGAGAAAATCATACTGTAATACCTAGAATATGGCGTTAAAAAACACTGGAAAAATTCGATTATGGCGAGAAACCATGAAAAAAGTGGAAAATTAAAAATTCACACTGTATTACCCATAATATGGCAAGAAATACTAAAAAACATGGAAAATTAAAAATTCACACTAAAGGACCTGGAATACGGCAAGAAAACCTGTAAAAGGTGGAAATGAGAAAATCACACTGTAAGACCCAGATTATGACGAAAACACCTGAAAAACGTGGAAAATTAAAAATTCACAGTGAGGACCCCGAATATGGCGAGGAAAACCTGAAAAACGAGGAAAATTAAAAACTCACCACTGAAGGACCCAGAATATGGCGAGAAAACCTGAAAAATGTAGAAAATTAAAAAGTCACACAGAAGGACCCCAAATATGGGGAGAAAACCTGAAAAGTGGAAAATGAGAAAATCACACTGAAGGACCCAGAATATGCCGAGAAACCCTGAAAAAACGTGAAAATTAAAAATTCACACTGTATTAACGCAGAATATGGCGAGAAATACTGAAAAACATGGAAAATTAAAAATTCACACTGTCGGACACAGAATATGGCGAGATTCCATGAAAAAAGTGGAAAATTAAAAACTCACACTGTATTACGCAGAATATGGCGAGAAATACTGAAAAACATGGAAAATTAAAAATTCACACTGAAGAACTGGAATATGGCCAGAAATCCTGAAAAATGTGGAAAATGAGAAAATCACACTGTAGGACCTTGAATATGGTGAGAAAACTTGAATAAGTCGAAAAAAAGAGAAAATCATACTGTAGAACCTGGAAAATGTTGAGAAACCCTGAAGAAGTCGAAAAATGAGAAAATCATATCTAGTACCTGGAATATGGTGAGAAACCCGGGAAAACTCGAAAAATGAGAAATCATACTGTAGTACCTGGAATATGGCAATAAAACCTGAAAAATGCCGAAAATTAAGGTCTCATACTGAAGGATTAGAATATGGCGAGAGAGCAAAAAAAAAAAAAAAAAAAAACCGTGGATAATTAAAAAATTACACTAAAGGACTGGAATATGGCAAGAAATCCTGAAAAATGTGGAAATGAGAAAATCACAGTGTAGGACCTGGAATATGGTGAGAAACCCTGAAAAACATGGATAATTAATTATTCAAACAGGGGGCGGGGAATATGGCAAGAAATCCTAAAAAATGTGGAAAATGAGAAAATCGCACTGAAGGACCTGGACTATGGCGAGAAACCCTGAAAAACGTGGATAATTAAAAATCACATTGAAGGCCTGGAATATGGCAAGAAATCCTGAAAAATGTGGAAAATGAGAAAATCAGATAGTAGGACCTGAAATATGGTAGAAAACCCCTAAAAGTCTAAAAATGAGAAAATCACAATTTAGGACCTGGAATATGGTGAGAAACCCTGTATAGTCGAATAATGAGAAAATCACACTGTAGGACCTGGAATATGGTGAGAAACCCTGAAAAACTCAAAAAATAAGAAATAACACTATAGGACCTGGAATCTGGTGAGAAAACCCTGAAAACGTCGACAAATGAGAAAATCGTACTCTAGTGCCTAGAATATGGCGATTAACCATGAAAAATGTTGAAAATTAAAACTCACACTGAAGGACCTGGAATATGGCAAGAAACAGTGAAAATCTTGGAAAATTAAAAACTCACACTGAAGGACCTGGAATAGGGTGAGAAATCCTGAAAAATAGGGACAATGAGAAAAGAACACTGTAGGACTTGGAATAGGGAAAGAAAACCTGTATAGTCGAATAAAGAGAAAATCACACTGTAGTACCTGGAATATGGCGAGAAACCCTGAAAAACATGGATAATTAAAAACTCACACTGAAGAACTGGAATATGGAGAGAAATCCTGAAAAATGTGGAAAATGAGAAAATCACACTGTAGGACCTGGAATATGGTGATAAACCTTGAAAAAGTCGAAAAATGAGAAAATCACACTGTAGGACCTGAAATATGGTGACAAACCATTAAAGGATCGAAAAATGAGAAAATCATACTGTAATACCTAGAATATGGCGTTAAAAAACACTGGAAAAATTCGATTATGGCGAGAAACCATGAAAAAAGTGGAAAATTAAAAATTCACACTGTATTACCCATAATATGGCAAGAAATACTAAAAAACATGGAAAATTAAAAATTCACACTAAAGGACCTGGAATACGGCAAGAAAACCTGTAAAAGGTGGAAATGAGAAAATCACACTGTAAGACCCAGAATATGACGAAAACACCTGAAAAACGTGGAAAATTAAAAATTCACAGTGAGGACCCCGAATATGGCGAGAAAACCTGAAAAACGAGGAAAATTAAAAACTCACACTGAAGGACCCAGAATATGGCGAGAAAACCTGAAAAATGTAGAAAATTAAAAAGTCACACAGAAGGACCCCAAATATGGGGAGAAAACCTGAAAAAGTGGAAAATGAGAAAATCACACTGAAGGACCCAGAATATGCCGAGAAACCCTGAAAAACGTGAAAATTAAAAATTCACACTGTATTACGCAGAATATGGCGAGAAATACTGAAAAACATGGAAAATTAAAAATTCACACTGTCGGACACAGAATATGGCGAGATTCCATGAAAAAAAGTGGAAAATTAAAAACTCACACTGTATTACGCAGAATATGGCGAGAAATACTGAAAAACATGGAAAATTAAAAATTCACACTGAAGAACTGGAATATGGCCAGAAATCCTGAAAAATGTGGAAAATGAGAAAATCACACTGTAGGACCTTGAATATGGTGAGAAAACTTGAATAAGTCGAAAAAAGAGAAAATCATACTGTAGAACCTGGAAAATGTTGAGAAACCCTGAAGAAGTCGAAAAATGAGAAAATCATATCTAGTACCTGGAATATGGTGAGAAACCCGGGAAAACTCGAAAAATGAGAAATCATACTGTAGTACCTGGAATATGGCAATAAACCCTGAAAAATGCCGAAAATTAAGGTCTCATACTGAAGGATTAGAATATGGCGAGAGACCAAAAAAAAAAAAAAAAAAAACCGTGGATAATTAAAAAATTACACTAAAGGACTGGAATATGGCAAGAAATCCTGAAAAATGTGGAAAATGAGAAAATCACAGTGTAGGACCTGGAATATGGTGAGAAACCCTGAAAAACATGGATAATTAAAAACTCACACTGAAGAACTGGAATATGGAGAGAAATCCTGAAAAATGTGGAAAATGAGAAAATCACACTGTAGGACCTGGAATATGGTGATAAACCTTGAAAAAGTCGAAAAATGAGAAAATCACACTGTAGGACCTGAAATATGGTGACAAACCATGAAAGGATCGAAAAATGAGAAAATCATACTGTAATACCTAGAATATGGTGATAAAAACACTGGAAAAATTTGATTATGGCGAAAAACCATGAAAAAAGTGGAAAATTAAAAATTCACACTGTTATTACCCAGAATATGGCAAGAAATACTAAAAAACATAGAAAATTAAAAATTCACACTAAAGGACCTGGAATACGGCAAGAAAACCTGAAAAAAGTGGAAATGAGAAAATCGCACTGTAAGACCCAGAATATGACGAAAACACCTGAAAAACGTGGAAAATTAAAAATTCACAGTGAGGACCCCGAATATGGCGAGAAAACATGAAAAACGAGGAAAATTAAAAACTCACACTGAAGGACCCAGAATATGGCGAGAAAACCTGAAAAAAGTAGAAAATTAAAAACTCACACAGAAGGACCCCAAATATGGGGAGAAAACCTAAAAAAGTGGAAAATGAGAAAATCACACTGAAGGACCCAGAATATGCTGAGAAACCCTGAAAAACGTGAAAATTAAAAATTCACACTGTATTACACAGAATATGGCGAGAAATACTGAAAAACATGGAAAATTAAAAATTCACACTGAAGAACTGGAATATGGCGAGAAATCCTGAAAAATGTGGAAAATGAGAAAATCACACTGTAGGACCTGGAATATGCTGATAAAACTTGAAAAAGTCAAAAAATGTGAAAATCACACTGTAGGCCATGAAATATGGTGACAAAGCATGAAAGGATCAAAAAATGAGAAAACCATACTGTAATACCTAGAATATGGCAATAAAAACACTGAAAAAATCTCGATTATGGCGAGAATCCATGAATAAAGTGGAAAATTAAAAAATCACACTGTATTACGCAGAATATTGGGAGAAATACTGAAAAACGTGGAAAATTAAACATTCACACTGAAGGACCTGGAATATGGCAAGAAAACCTAAAAAGGTGGAAATGAGAAAATCATACTGTAGGAGCCAGAATATGACTAAAAATCATGGAAACGTAGAAAATTAAAAATTCACACCGAAGGACCTGGAATATGGCGAGAAAATCTGAAAAACGAGTAAAATTAAAAACTCACACTGAAGGACCCAGAATATGGCGAGAAAACCTGAAAAAAGTAGAAAATTAAAGATACACGCTGTAGGACCCAGAATATGGCGAGAAACCCTGAAAAAAGTAGAAAATTAAAAACTCACACTGAAGGACCCCAAATATATCGAGAAAACCTGAAAAAGGTGTAAAATACGAAAATCATACTGTAGGACATAGTAATGCGAAAAAAATTGAAAAAAGTGGAAAATGTGAAAATCACAAAGTAGGACCCAGAATATGCCGAGAAACCCTGAAAAATGTGGAAAATTAAAAATATATTCTTAGGTCCCAGAATATGGCGAGAAACCCTATAAACAGTAGAAAATTAAAAACTCATACTGAAGGACCCCAAATATAGCGAGAAAACCAGAAAAATGTGGAAAATGAGAAAATCATACTATAGGACACAGTAATGCGAAAATAATTGAAAAAAGTGGAAAATGAGAAAATCACACTGTAGGACCCAGAATATGCCGAGAAACACAGAAAAACTTGCAAATTTAAAAATATACTCTGTAGGACCCAGAATATGGCGAGAAACCCTGAAAAAAGTAGAAAATTAAGAACTCACACTGAAGGACCCTGAATATGGCGAGAAAACCTGAAAAAGGTGGAAAATGAGAAAATCACACTGAAGGACCCAGAATAATGGAAAAACTTGAAAATCTTGGAAAATGAGAAAATCACACTGCAGGACCCAGAATATTCCGAGAAACCCTGAAAATCGTGAAATTTAAAAATTCACACTATGGGACTCAGAATATGGCCCTGCCTTGCCTAGCCTAGCCTAGGCCTGCCTAGCCCAGCCCTCCATAGCCCTTCCTTGCCCAGCCCTCCCTAGCCCTGCCTTGCCAAGCCCTGCCTAGCACAGCCCTTCCCTGCCTAGCCCTGCCCTGCCTAGCCCAGCCCTTCCCTGCCTAGCCCTGTTTAGCCTAGCCCTGCTTAGCCTAGCCCCGCCTAACCTAGCCCTGCCCTGCCTAGCCTAGCCCTGCCTGCCTGACCCTGTTTTTAACCAGGCTGGCCTTGAACTCAGAAACTGACTGCCTCTGCCTCCAGAGTGCTCTCATTAAGAGCTCGAGCCACCACTGAATGTTGGGTTTTCTAAGTCTTACATTGGTATGGTGTCTGTTTCTCAGCTGTGAAACCCTAATTAAGACATGTAGTCAGTCCTAGGTCAGCCATAGCTACAGAGTGAGGCATTATCTAAAACAAAACAAAACAAAAAATAGAAATAATAAAATAAATAAATTAAGCAACCACATGATATCTTTTCTTTCTTTAGATGATACTCAGAGCTTGAAGCAGTTCACCCATGAGACCTCAGCTCTGAACTTTGAGGCTGTTTTCCTAACAAGTATTAGGGCTGAACCTGAGGGGTTCTACTGCTGAGTTGTGTCCCCCACTTAAAAAAAAAAGTTGTTTTCAAAGGCTGCAGGTTCTTAGCACTGTTGCTTGTTACAGTTGAGTCACAGCCCTGAACTTTCAGTGGTAGTTAAAGGCACTGAGACTGGCTTCCTATAGACATAAAAGGCCAAGTCTTTGTTACTAAAAAGTTAATCTGGATTCCCCCACCCCCTGGCATCCTAAGAATTCCTAGAAAGGAAGACAGGGACCTGGGCAGAAGGGTGCAAGGCTACTGGTGTTTGTAAGTGGTAACAGAAGGCTTTCTCTTGTTGGTACCCTACCCCAAGTTTCACTTTCATTTCTTTTTCCTTGTTGTTGTTTTGTTGGTTTGTATTCTCTACATAGCCCCTTTCCCTTCCTAAACTTGGTGGTCCTGAACCTTACTGTCCTTGAACTCAGTGATTTGCCTGTCTTGCTGGGATGAAACTGTGAGCTACCATCCAGAAGGAAGCACCCTGCTGAGGTTAGATTGGGGCTCTTCCAGTTTCCTCTATGAACATGCATATGGCAGGCCTGGTCTTTCTTTTTTTCTTTTCCTTTTCTTTTTAAAGATTTATTTATTTATTATATTAAAGTATGCTGTAGCTATCTTTAGACACTCCAGAAGAGGGTGTCAGATTCTGAAGAATCTAAATCATTCTTATTGTCTGCATATGATGTATATAAACACAGTCTCACATATACTCAAAAAAAATAATGAAAGATGGGGCTACAGAGAGGGCTCAACAATTAAGAGCATTGTCTCCTCTACCAGAGAACCTGGGCTCAAATACCAGTATATATATCGTGGCCCATCTCCAGTTCCAGGGGATCTAATACACTGTTCTGGAGTCTGTTGGTACAGCATACACATTCAAAACACCCTTACACTAAAAATAAAATAGATCATTGAGAGAGAGGAGAGAGAGGGGGTGAGAGAGAGGGGAGGTAATCATACCTCCTGACGAGTTTGAAGACCTGAGCTTCATCACTTACACAAATAAATAAATGCAAAATATTTTTTATAAATAAACTCTGCCATTTACCTTTAAAAATTCCTAGAAAACAAGTTCTATGAGCAACAGTTATATTTACTATATCTAAAGGACAGTCATGAGCATATTCTCTAAATAGAAAAAGGTTTGTTAGTCTTAGAAATGGAAAAGACAAACCAAGGAAGGTTTGCAATTACATAATGAGGCAGCTCAGCCCAGCTCTTAGGTTGGAAATAAGACTCGTGAATAGGATACACCTGAAGACAGACAGCAATTGCTTTTTGTTTTGGAGGCTGAAAGGATACACCTGAAGACAGCCATTGCTGTGTGTGCTTGATGGTAATCTGGTAACTTTTTTTTCTTAATTTTTAAAAACTTTTTATCCTCTTTCTTTCTTTCTTTCTTTCTTTCTTTCTTTCTTTCTTTCTTTCTTTCTCTCTTTCTTTCTTTCAATTATTATTTTTTTCTCAGAACGGGTTTCTCTGTGCAGCCCTGGCTGACTTGGAACTTCCTCTGTAAGCCAGGGTGACCTAGAATGCAGAAATCTGCCTGAGGCTAAAGGTTGTGTTCCACAATTGCCTCAGCTCTACTCTAATTCTGTGTATGTATGTATGTATATATGTATGAATAGAAGTAATATTAATCCATTAATATCTCTTTTTCCTAAAATTCATGTCATTCCTCCTTATCTTTCTCTCTCACTCCCTGTTTGTGTGCATGTGTGTGTTAGTCTAGGGTACACAGATTAAAGAAATCATATTTCCCACGGATTCTTAGAAATAAACAAGGAAGCCGGGTATTGTGGAGCACCCCTTTAATCCCAGCACTTGGCAGTCAGAGACCGGCAGATTTCTGCATTCCAGGCCATCCTGGTCTACAGAGTGAGTTCCAAGACACCCAGGGCTACACAAAGAAACACTGTCTTGAACGCCCCTCCCTCCTAAAAATAATAAAGAAGTAATAGACAAAAAGCAAGAAAAACATGTGGGCATGACTGCTGGTGGCTTTTCAGTGACTCCTCACCTTTCTGCACTGGATTCAGTTAAGTTCTATTCCACTAGTAGCTGGGAAAGAAGGGGAAGAAACAGAAGCAACCTGGAACAATAGGTCTCGTGACGGCCAGCCACCTCCATCTAGAGAAGGGTGGTCAGTCAGCAGACAAGATGGCCGCCATCCACATATCACTTTTCAGCATGGTGAGGTCAATGTGTCAATGTGCAACCGAGTGACAGAACAAGGAAGTAGACATGCAGACAACAGACATGCAGGCACACCACCTCCCTTCCCTTCTGTTGTTTGGTAAAAGACACACAATTTTTATTATTTACAGTAAGACTTGAAAAGCACTCTGACAGCCTCATGGATATCTACCTTCTATGTGATTAGAATTTCCTTTTTTTTTAATTAATTCTCAGGAGTTGCATGGTGACTTGTCCTAGGTTATGGTGCCCTCATCTGGCATGTAGTCATATAGGCAGCAGATAGAGCACACACACACACACACACACACACACACACACACACACACACACTTACATTGAGAACTAATAGTTATAATAACAACAAACAAACAAGGAAGCAAACAAACAAACAAACAAATATATAAATAAGAGGGAAAAAGAGATTCTGGCTTCTGCCAGGCTGTGTGGGTGGCAAAGGCAGGCAGGCAGAGAGGACCTCTGTGAGTTTGAGGCTACCCAAGCCTACACTGATAGTTCCAGAACATACTGCCTGGGCTAAACCAAGAGAAATCCTACCTCGAGGCAAAAGAAAACAAAAGCAGAGAAGGTTCTGGCTTTTATTTTATTGATCTGTCTGTCTGTATTTCTTTCACCAGGATGGCCTCGAACTCAGAAACTGACTGCCTCTGCCTCCCGAGTGCTCTCATTAAGAGCTTGAGCCACCCCTGAATGTCGGGTTTTCTAAGTCTTACCTTGCTCTTGGTGTCTGTTCTCAGCTGTGAAACCCTAATTAACACATGTAGTCAGTCCTGGGTCAGCAAGAGCTACAGACTGAGGCCTTATCTAAAACCAAATAAAACAAAACAAAACAACAAATAGAAATAATAAAATACATAAATTAAGCAACCACATCATATCTTTTCTCTCTCTAGATGGTACTCAAAAATTGCAGCAGTTTGCCTGTGAGACCTCAGCTCTGGACACTGAGGCTGTTTCCCTACCAAGTAATAGGGCTGAACTTGAGGAGCTCTACAGCTCAGTTGTGTCCCCTGCTTTTATAAAAAAAGAGTTGTTTTCAAAGACTGCAGGTTCTTACCACTGTTGCTTGTTACAGATGAATTATAGCCCTGAACATTCAATGGTACATAAAGGCACAGACAGGTGCTTCCTATAGACATAAGAGCCCAAGCCTTGTGGTCATAACCAGTGGTAATAACCTGGGCGGAAGGGTGCAAGGCTTCTTGTGTTTGTAAGTGGTAACAGAAGGATTTCTCTTGTTGGTACCCTATCACAAGCTACACTGTCTATTCTTTTTCCTGGTTAGTGTTTCCTTACTTTGTTTTCACTACATAGCTCCTTTCTCTTCATAGTATTGGCTGTCCTGAACCATTCAGTCCTTGAAATCAGTGATTTGCCTGTCTTGCAGGGATTACACTCTGAGCTACCATCCAGAGGGAAGCAACCTGCTGAGGTTAGACTGCTCTCTCTCCAGGTTTCCCCTATGAACATGCAAATGGCAGTCCTGCCTGGTCTTTCTTTTTTTATCCTTTTTAAAAAATGTTTATTTATTTATTTATGTATTTATTAGATATAAGTACCCTGTAGCTGTCTTCAGACACTCCAGAAGAGGGTGTCAGATTCTGGAGAATCTAAATCCCTCTTATGGTCTGCATATGATGTACATAAACACAGCCTCACATATACTTCTAAAAATTTAAAGATGGGTGGGGCCACTGAAAGGGCTCAACAATTAACAGCATTGTCTCCTCTTCCAGAGAACCTGGGATCAACTACCAGCAACTATATGGTGGCCCATCTCTAGTTCCAGGGGATCTGATACTCTGTTCTGGCTTCTGTGGGCACAGTATACACATGCAAACACCCTTACACTAAAAATAAAATACATCATTGAGAGAGAGGAAAGAGGGCTTTTGAGAGAGAGAGAGAGGGGAGGTCATCGTACCTCTTGACAGGTTTGAAAAATCAGAGTTTCATCACTCACACAAATAAATAACTGCAAAATATTTTTTAAACAAACTCTGCCATTTACCCTTAAAAATATCAAGAAAACAAGTAAGTTCTATGAGCAACAGTTATATTGACTGTATCTAAAGGATAGTCATGAGTATATTCTCTAAACAGGAAAAGGTCTGGTAATCTTAGAAATGGAAAAGAGAAACCAAGTCTTTCTTCATATAAAAGCATACAGTAAGAGAACATTTAAAACTACAAGAGGCTACAGTGTGGCATGGCGGTGGAGATTGTTCCAACCTTGGAAAGTCACACGTGAACCCCTTTAAGTTGGGGTTGCAGGGAGGTGATGATTGGTTCCTTCCTATGCTGGTTCTTTTGTGCCTCTTCCTTCCAGGATTAGGAAGATTTGCAATTACATAATGAGGCAGCTCAGCCAAGCCCTTAATTTGGAAATAGGACTAGAGGATAGGATACACCTGAAGACAGACAGCCATTGCTCTGTGTTCTTGATGCTTCAATGGAAGCATCTGGTATTCTGTGTGCAGTGTGATAGGTCCCATTCCAGAGGCATAGGTAAGAACCAGATTCCTGGCACTCTGACAGAAAAGGACCTAGGAGAAGCCCCGAGGGTGGGTGTGGATAGGACATTGCCTGAGCCTCCTTTGGCTCAGATCCGTACCCCTGGATTGGTTGGACCCTCACTAGGATCCCCAACTTAACCCTACTGACATCTAGGTTAGTCATTTGAGCTCTAGTTGGATTCCCTTGACTGACCTGTTGGCCCCTATGGCCACCCTAAGTCAGCTCCCAGATCCTGTGCCACCCAGGCTCAGACTTGACAAGCTATATCTGTTAACAACAAAATCAGGGTGCCAGACTCACAGGAGACATTTCTTACATTTAGATTACATTCAGTTTGGGGGAAACAGAGGACAACACAGACGTCGGTTGAGGCCAATATACAGTTTAGTAAGCAAATACTGATCAGATGTGCAAAGACCTGCTACAGCGATGGAAACAGGTTTAACCATGCTGCTCCAGTGCCAGCCATGGCTTTGCCTGTCTGCATTGTATTTCTATGATATGCCAACGGAGCAGGTGCTCACCAAGGATTTGCTCTGGGGATGCTTACCCAGTGGTGGTCACAATTAGTAAACTTCTAAGCATAAGAACAGTTCCCCATCTAGCACAGTCCTTAGAGCACGAGATTATTAATCTCAGGGTCGTTGGTTTGAGCCCAAAGTTGGACAAGATGTTATTTTATTTGGGTCTCAACTGGAGACAATGCTGGCACTTCCCAAAAGTGTCCCATGGTTGGGGTTCTGCTTTCTGTATCTCTGACATTAAAACTGGAGGTAGGGAGCATTTGGTGGGTCTTTTGCTCTGCTTGAAGCAGCACTGGGTGTACTAAATTGCAGTGGGTGCAAGTGTTACAGACTCTACACTAGTTTTGACCTTCTCGAGCAATTGGGGCACTGGGTAGTCTTGGATTACCCTTTTCAGGTAGATCTGAAACTCAATTCTTTTGGTGTTTACTGAATTCAACCAGAGGATTCCAATATATCCCTCTTAGAAAGACTAGCTGGAGCTTCTCTTTAAGGCTTGTTGGTCCTACCCCTAGAGGATTCTCGCTTAGGGTCTGATAGGATCTTCCTAGGTTCAAATCTTGGACCAGTCCTCTTCTTTTGCCAATCAAACCCTGAGGATTAAAAGTCAACCTTGGCTCCTTAGAAGGTATGACTAAACAAATGAAAATGGAAATTCGTAAGTACCCAAAGTGGTAATTTTGGTTGGTTTCTTTGGACCTTGTTTTCTGTTTTAGGCAGAGTCTTGTTCCTATACCTTAGGCTGCTCCTGACAAAGTCAAGGATAGCTGCATTTCTAATCTTCATGCCTTCACTTCTTGTGTGCTGGAAAGATAGGCATGTGTATTAATCTGGTGTTCAGGTTGGAACCCTGGCTTAGGCAAGCAATTAGATGAGCTACAGCATCAGCTCATAACTCAAAATGTCTACCAAGAATTGCTGGCATTATTCAAATTAGCCTCAAGGATACAAATATTGGAAAATGTTGGAATTTAAAAAAAATCAATCCAGCTGCTCTGGCAAATCAGGGAGAACTGGAGCAGGCCTCTGAGATCACCAGCTTCTAGTTAGGTCTTTAGTGTATTTGACATACCCTGAGCTACATGAGAAGAAACACAAATAGCTAAAACAGGATTGTGAGACTAGCTGCAAGAAATGTGGCTGGCAAATAAAAACCGCTTTGAAATTTGCCAGTAGCCCTTAAGTGCAAATCTGGTTCAAGATCACTAGCCTTTAATCATCACTAGTTTGCTTGGGTCCAACCTACAGGACCCAAAAAGTAGTCAAGAGCCTGTGACCTCTTCAGATTTGCTGGACTAGCATTTTTCAGGTCCCCTGGTGCGCAGATCTAAGAAAGGAGAGGTGCTGCCAAACCTGGCAAGGGTCTCAGCTTTGGGAATCTGCCTTGGAACTTCCCTTTTCTCCATAATCTCCATAAAAAGGCAAAGGATTTTTACATTTTAGAAGTCCTTGCACTTCGGATAGGAAACATACTCCAAGAACCACAGTCAGCCCTCTGGCCTCTGTAGAGTCCTGACTGAGCCTGGGTCTCCCAGCTCAGTGTTTTGAAATCACAAGGTGTATTCCTGTGCAGAGAATGAATAGATGCGAGTAGGAGGAATGAGTCCTTCTAGGGTTCTGTGAGCTGGAAGGCGCAGTGTGGACTTAACCGAACAAGCCTCAGATTCTGCCGAATTTTCACCACTGGGTAAACTGCCAGATACCATGAAAGAAGAGAGGGACTCTTCTAAGGAGTCACTTCGGGCATCTCTCTGGGTTGGGAGGCTTGATTCGAACCCTGATACCTCTGGTGCTCTGGTGTCTACACTTCGAGGCTCCCGGCGAAATCTTCAAGGTCCTGAACAGTGGCCAGGCTTCCAAGGTGGCATTCAGTTCTGCGATTGTAAGTGTGGGATGCAGAGAAGGCCCTGATTTCTTCTATCCAGCCTTACAGAATCAGCTGAGCTCTTTCCTTTTTCAGTAGGGGGCTGTCCCAACTTCTCTCTCAGCATGACTTTCATGTGCTTAGCTAATAGGCAAAATTTTAATTTTCCACGTTTTTCAGGTTTTTTCTTCATATTTTGGGTCCTACAGTGTGATTTTCTCATTTTCGACATTTTTGAAGTTTTTTCACAATTCTGGGTCTTACAGTGTGATATTCTCATTTTTCCCCTTTCTCGGGTTTTCTCTCCATATTCTGAGTCCTTCAGTGTGAGTTTTTAATTTTCCACATTTAACAGGTTTTTTCGTCATATTCTGGGTCCTACAGTGTGATTTTCTCATTTCCACGTGTTTCAGGTTTTCTTGCCATGTTCCTCGTCCTTCAGTGTGAATTTTATTTTCCACGTTTTTCAGTATTTCTCGCCATATTCTGGGTAATACAGTGTGAAATTTTAATTTTCCTCTTTTTTCATGGTTTATCGCCATATTCTGGGTCTGACATTGTGAATTTTAATTTTCACGTTTTTCAGGGTTTCTCGTCATATTCTCGGTGCTGCAGTGTGATTTCCTCATTTTCCTCGTGTTTCAAGTTTTTTCGTAATTCTGGGTTCTACAGTGTGATTTTCTCATTTTCCACCTTTTTCAGGTTTTCTCGCCATATTTGGGGTCCTTCCGTGTGAGTTTGTAATTTTCTACTTTTTTTCAGGGTTTCTGGCTATATTCTGGGTCCTACAGCGTGTACTATTATTTTTCTAAGTTTTCCGGGTTTCTAGACATATTCTGGGTCCTACAGTTTGATTTTCTCATTTTCGACCATTTTCAAGTTTTTTCGCAATTCTGGGTACTACAGTGTGATTATTATCATTTTCCAACTTTTTCAGGTGTTCTCGCCTTATGCGGGGTCCTTCAGTATGAATTTTTAATTTTCTACTTTTTTCAGGTTTTCTCACCATTTTGAGGTCCTTCAGTGTGAGTTTTTAATTTTCTAATTTTTCAGGGTTTCTTGACATATTCTGTGTCTTACGTCATGTTTTTTTTAAATTTTCCACGTTTTTCAGGTTTTTTCGTCATATTCTGGGTCCTACAGTGTGATTTTCTCATTTTCGACATTTTTCAACTTTTTTCACAATTCTGGGTCCTACAGTGTGACCTTCTCATTTTCCACCTTTTTCAGGTTTTCTCGCGATATTCTGGGTCCTTCAGTGTGAGTTTTTAATTTTCCACGTTTTTCAGTTTTTTTCGTCATATTCTGGATCCTACAGTGTGATTTTCTCATTTCCAAGTTTTTCAGGTTTTATTGCCATATTTCTGGTGTATTTTTAATATTCCACATTTTCAGTTTTTCTTGCCATATTCAGGGTCCTTCAGTGTGAATATTTTGTTTTCCATGTTTTTCTGGTTTTTTGGTCATATTCTGGGTCCTACAGTGTGAATTTTTAATTTTCCTCGTTTTTCAATATTTCTCAGAATATTCTGGGTAATACAGTGTGAATTTTTAATTTTCCAATTTTTTCATGGTTTCTCACCATATTCTGTGTTACACAGTGTGAACTTTTAATTTTCATGTTTTTCAGGGTTTCTCGGCATATTTTGTGTCCTGCAGGGTGATTTTCTCATTTTCCACGTTTTTCAAGTTTTTTTCTAATTCTGGGTCCTACAGTGTGAATTTCTCATTTTCCACCTTTTTCAGGTTTTCTTGCCATATTTGGGGTCCTTCAGTGCGAGTTTATAATTTTCTACTTTTTTCAGGTTTTCTCACCATATTCTGGGTAATACAGTGTGAATTTTTAATTTTCCTCTGTTTTCATGTTTTCTCCTATATTCTCTGTCTGACAGTGTGAATTTTTAATTTTCACGTTTTTCAGGGTTTCTCGGCATATTCTGTGTCCTGCAGTGTGATTTTCTCATTTTTCACGTTTTTCAAGTTTTTTCGTAATTCTGGGTCCTACAGTGTGATTTTCTCATTTTCCACTTTTTTCAGGTTTTCTCGTCATATTTGGGTTCCTTCAGTGTGAGTTTTTAATTTTCTCCTTTTTTCAGGGTTTCTCACCATGTTCTGGGTCCTACAGCGTGTATTTTTATATTCCACATTTTCAATTTTTCTCGCCATATTCCAGGTCCTTCAGTGTGAATATTTTGTTTTCCAAGTTTTTCTGTTTTTTTGGTCATATTCTGGGTCCTACAGTGTGAATTTTTAATTTGCTACTTTTGTCATGGTTTCTCGCCATATTCTGGGACTGATAATGTGAATTTTTAATTTTCAGCTTTTTCAAGGTTTCTCGGCATATTCTGGTTCCTGCAGTGTGATTTTCTCATTTTCCACCTTTTTCAGGTTTTCTCGCCATATTTGGGGTCCTTCAATATGAGTTTTTACATTTCTAATTTTTCAGGGTTTCTCGGCATATTCTGGGTCCTACAGTGTGATTTTCTAATTTTCGATGTTTTTCAAGTTTTTTCGAAATTCTGGGTCCTACAGTATGATTATTCTCATTTTTTACCTTTTTCAGGTTTTCTCGCCATATTCTGGGTCCTTCAGTGTGAGTTTTTAATTTTCCTTGTTTTTCAGGTTTTCTCGTCATATTCCGGGTCCTTCACTGTGAATTTTTAATTTTTCCACGAATTTCAGTATTTCTCACCATATTCTTGGTAATACAGTGTGATTTTCTCATTTTCCACTTTTTTCATGGTTTCTTGCCATATATTGGGTCAGACAGTGTGAATTTTTAATTTTCACATTTTTAAGGGTTTCTTGGCACATTCTGGGTCCTGCAGTGTGATTTTTTCATTTTCCACGTTTTTCAAGTTTTATAGTCATTCTGGTCCTACAGTGTGATTTTCTAATTTTCCACCTAATTCTTGTTTTCTTGTCATATTTGGGATCCTTCACTGTGAGTTTTTAATTTTCTACTTTTTTCAGGGTTTCTCAACATATTCTGGGTGCGATAGTGTGAATTTTTAATTTTCACGTTTTTCAGGGTTTCTCCTGCAGTGTTATTTTCTAATTTTCCACGTTTTTCAAGTTTTTTCGTAATTCTGGGTCCTATATTGTGATTTTCTCATTTTCCACCTTTTTCAGGTTTTCTCGCCATATTTGGGATACTTCACTGTCAGTTTTTAATTTTGTACTTTTTTCAGGGTCTCTTGCCATATTCTGGGTCCTATAGCTTTTATTTTTAATTTTCCACGTTTTTCAGGGTTTCTCGCCATATTCTGGGTTCTACAGGGTGATTTTTTTTCATTTAGAACCTTTTTCAAGTTTTTTCGCAATTCTGGGTCCTACAGTGGGATTATTCTCAATTTACACCTTTTTCAGGTTTTCTCACCATAATCTGGTTTCTTCAGTGTGAGTTTTTAATTTTCCTTGTTTTTCAGGTTTTCTCGCCATATTCTGGGTCCTTCAGTGTGAGTTTTTAACTTTCCTTGTTTTTCAGGTTTTCTGGCCATATTCTGGGTCCTTCAGTGTGAGTTTTTAATTTTCCTTGTTTTTTCAGTTTTTCTTGCCATATTCCGGGTCCTTCACTGTGAATTTATAGTTTTCCAAGTTTTACAGGTTTTTTCGTCATATTCATGGTCCTACAGTGTGATTTTCTCATTTCCACGTTTTTCAGGTTTTCGTGCCATTTTCCAGGTCCTTTAGTGTGAATTTTTAATTTTCCATGTTTTTTAGTATTTCTCGCCATATTATGGGTAATACAGTGTGAATTTTTAATTTTCCACTTTTTTCATGGTTTCTCACCATAATCGAAGTTTTCCAGTGTTTTTATCGCCATATTCTAGGTATTACAGTATGATTTTCTCATTTTTCGATCCTTTCATGCTTTGTCACCATATTTCAGGTCCTACAGTGTGATTTTCTCATTTTTCGACTTTTTTAAGGTTTATCACTATATTCCAGGTCCTACAGTGTGATTTTCTCATTTTCCACATTTTTCAGGATTTCTCGCCATATTCCAGTTCTTCAGTGTGAGTTTTTAATTATCCATGTTTTTCAGGGTTTCTCGCCATATTCCAGGTACTACAGTGTGATTTTCTCTTTATTCGACTATACAGGGTTTCTTACCCTATTCCAAGTCCTACAGTGTTCTTTTCTCATTTTTCCTATTTTTCAGGATTTCTCACCCTATTCCAGGTCCTTCAGTGTGAGTTTTTAATTTTCCAAGATTTTTCACTGTTTCTTGCCATATTCCAGGTCCTTCAGTGTGAGTTTTTAATTTTCGACATTTTTCATGGTTAATCGCCATATTCTAGGTACTACAGTACGATTTTCTCATTTTTCGACATTTTCAGGGTTTCTCACCAGATTCCAGGTCCTATAATGTGATTTTCTTATTTTTCGACTTTTTCAAGTTTTATCACCATATTCCAGGTCCTACAGTGTGATTTTCTCATTTTCCACATTTTTCAGGATTTCTCTCCATATTCCAGTTCTTCAGTGTGAATTTTTAATTTTCCAGGTTTTTCAGTATTTCTCGCCATATTCTGCGTAATACAGTGTGAATTTTTAATTTTCACATTTTTCAGGGTTTCTCAGCATATTCTGGGTCCTTCAGTGTGATTTTCTCATTTTCCACTTTTTCAGGTTTTCTCCCCATATTTGGGGTCCTTCTGTGTGAGTTTTTAATTTTCTACTTTTTTCAGGTTTTCTCGTCATATTCTGGGTCCTTCAGTGTGAGTTTTTAATTTTCCTCGCTTTTCAGATTTTCTAGTCATATTCTGGGTCCTTCAGTGTGAATTTTTTTTTTTTTTTTTTTTTTTTTTTTTTGGTTTTTTCGAGACAGGGTTTTTCTGTGTAGCCCTGGCTGTCCTGGAACTCACTTTGTAGACCAGGCTGGCCTCGAACTCAGAAATCCGCCTGCCTCTGCCTCCCTAGTGCTGGGTTTAAAGGCGTGCGCCACCTTGCCGGGCTCAGTGTGAATTTTTAATTTTCCACATTTTTCAGGTTTTTCTGTCATATTCTGGGTCCAGAGTGTGATTTTCTCATTTCTGCGTTTTTCAGGTTTTCTTGCCATATTCCAGGTCCTTCAATGTGAATTTTTAATTTTCCACGTTTTTCAGTATGTCTCGCCATATTCTGGGTAATACAGTGTGAATTTTTAAGTTTCCACACTTTTCATGGTTTCTGTCCATATTCTGTACCCGATAGTGTGATTTTTTAATTTTCACGTTTTTCACAGTTTCTCGGCATATTCTGGGTGCTGCAGTGTGATTTTCACTTTTTCCACGTTTTTCAAGTTTTTTCCTAATTCAGGGTCCTACAGTGTGATTTTCTCACTTTCCACCTTTTTCAGGTTTTCTCGCCATATTTGGGGTCCTTCAGTGTGAGTTTTTAATATTCTACTTTTTTCAGGTTTTCTCGCCATAATCTGGGTCCGACAGTGTGAATTTTTAATTTTCACGTTTTTCAGGTTTTCTCGCCATATTCTGGGTACTTCAGTGTGAGTTTTTAATTTTCCTCGTTTATCAGGTTTTCTCACCATATTCGCGGTCCTTCAGTGTGAATTTTTAACTTTCTGCTTTTTTCAAGTTTTTTCTTCATATTCTGGGTCTTACAGTGTGATTTTCTCATTTTCCACCTTTTTCAGGTTATCTCCTCATAGGGTCCTTCAGTGTGGGTTTTTAATTATCTACTTATTTCAGGGTTTCTCGCAATATTCTGGGTCCTACAGTGTGAATTTCTCATTTTCCACATTTTTCTGTGTTTCTCGCCATATTCTGGGTCCTACAGTGTGAATTTCTCATTTTCCACATTTTTCAGTGTTTCTCGCCATATTCTGGGTCCTACAGTGTGATTTTCTCATTTTCCACCTTTTCCAGGTATTCTTGGCATATTCTGGGTCCTACAGTGTGAATTTTTAATTTTCCATGTTTTTCAAGGTTTCTTGCCATATTCTGGTCCTACAGTGTGAATTTTTAATTTTCCACGTTTTTCAGTATTTCTCGCCATATTCTGGGTCCTATAGTGTGAATATTTAATTTTCCATGTTTCTAAGGTTTTTTTTGCCATATTCTGGGTCCTTCAGTGTGCATTTTTAATTTTCCACGTTTTTCAGTATTTCTCGCCATATTCTGGGTAATACATTGTGAATTTTTAATTTTCCACTTTTTCCATGGTTTCTCGCCATAATCTGGATCTGAGAGTTTGAATTTTTAATTTTCACGTTTTTCAGGGTTTCTCCGCAAATTCTGGGTCCTGCAGTGTGAATTTCTCATTTTCCACGTTTTTCAAGTTTGTTCGTAATTCTGGGTCCTACAGTCTGATTTTCTCATATTCCACCTTTTTAAGGTTTTGTAGCCATATTCTGGGTCCTTCAGTGTGAGTTTTTAATTTTCGACTCTTTCAGGGTTTCTCACCATATTCTGGGTACTACAGTGTGTATTTTTAATTTTCCACATTTTTCAGGGTTTCTCTGCATATTCTGAGTTTTGCAGTTTGATATTCTCATTTTCATCGTTTTTCAAGTTTTATAGCAATTCTGTGTCCTACAGTGTGATTATTCTCATTTTCCAACTTTTTCAGATTTTCTTGCCATATTTGGGGTCCTTCAGTGTGAGATTGTAATTTTCTACTTTTTTCAGGGTTTCTCGCCATATTCTGGGTCCTACAAAGGGTATTTTTAATTCTCCACGTTTTTCAGGGTTTCTCGGCATATTATGTGTCCTACAGTGTGATTTTCTCATTTTCCATTTTTTTAAAATTTTTTTTCTCATTTCTGTGTCCTAAAGTGTGATTTTCTCATTTTCCACCCTTTTCAGGTTTTCTCGCCATATTCTGGGTCCTTCAGTGTGAGTTTTTAATTTTCCTTGTTTTTCAGATTTTCTGGCCATATTCTGGGTCCTTCAGTGTGAGTTTTTAATTTTCCACGTTTTTCAGGTTTTTTTCATCATATTCTGGGTCCTACAGTGTGATTTTCTCATTTCCACTTTTTCCAGGATTTCTTGCCATATTCAAGGTCCTTCAGTGTGAAATTTTAATTTTCCACTTTTTTCATGGTTACTCACCATAGTCTGTGTCCAACAGTGTGAATTTTTAATTTTCACGTTTTTCACGGTTTCTTGGCATATTCTGGGTCCTGCAGTGTGATTTTATCATTTTCCACGTTTTTCAAGTTTTTTCGAAATTCTGGGTCCTACAGTGTGATTTTCTCATTTTCCACCTTTTTCATGTTTTCTCCCAATATTTTCGGTCCTTCAGTGTGAGTTTTTAATTTTCTACTTTTTGCAGGGTTTCTCGCCATATTCTGGGTCCTACAGCGTGTATTTTTCATTTTCCACGTTTTCAGAGTTTTTTGGCATATTCTGAGTCCTACAGTGTGATTTTCTCATTTTCCACGTTTTCAAGTTTTTTTGCAATTCTGGGTCCTACAGTGTGATTATTCTCAATTTCCACCTTTTTCAGGTTTTCTCGCCATATTCCGTGTCCTTCAGTGTGAATTTTTAATTTTCTACGTTTTTCAGTATTTCTTCCATATTCTGCGTAATACAGTGTGAATTTTTATTTTCCACTTTTTTCATGGATTCTCGCCATATTCTGTGTCCGACAGTGTGAATTTTTAATTTTCATGTTTTTCAGGGTTTCTCAGCATATTCTGGGTCCTGCAGTGTGATTTTTCTCATTTTCCACGTTTTTCGAGTTTTTACGTAATTCTGGGTCCTACAGTGTGATTTTCTCATTTTCCACTTTTTCAGGTTTTCTCCCCACATTTGGGGTCCTTCTGTGTGAGTTTTTAATTTTCTACTTTTTTCAGGTTTTCTCGCCATATTCTGGGTCCTTCATAGTGAGTTTTTAATTTTCCTCGTTTTTCTGGTTTTCTCGCCATATTCCGGGTCCTTTACTGTGAATTTATAATTTTCCAAGTTTTTCAGGTTTTTTCATCATATTCAGGGTCCTACAGTGTGATTTTCTCATTTCCACGTTTTTCAGGTTTTCTTGCCATTTTCCAGGTCTTCAGTGTGAATTTTCAATTTTTCCACGAATTTCAGTATTTCTCACCATATTCTGGGTCCTACAGTGTGATTTTCTCATTTCCACGTTTTTAAGGTTTTCTTGCCATATTCCAGGTCCTTCAGTTTGAATTTTTAAGTTTCCACATTTTTCTGTATTTCTCGCCATATTCTGGGTAATACAGTGTGAATTTTTAATTTTCCTCTGTTTTCATGTTTTCTCCTATATTCTCTGTCTGACAGTGTGAATTTTTAATTTTCACGTTTTTCAGGGTTTCTCCGAATATTCTGGGTCCTGCAGTGTGATTTTCTCATTTTCCACGTTTTTCAAGTTTATTCGTAATTTTGTGTCCTACAGTGTGATTTTCTCATTTTCCACCTCTTTCAAGTTTTCTCGCCATATTTGGGGTCCTTCAGTGTGAGTTTGTAGTTTTCTACTTTTTTCGGCTTTTCTCGCCATATTCTGGGTCCCACAGTGTGTATTTTTAATTTTCCACGTTTTCAGAGTTTCTCGGCATATTCTGGGTCCTACAGTGTGATTTTCTCATTTTCGAAGTTTTTCAAGTTTTTTCGTAATCTGGGTTCTACAGTGTGATTATTCTCATTTTCAACTTTTTTCAGGTTTTCTCGCCATATTCCGGGTCCTTCAGTGAGAATTTTTAATTTTCTACTTTTTTCAGGTTTTCTAGCCATATTCTGGGTCCTTCAGTGTGAGTTTTTAATTTTCCTCGTTTTTCAGGTTTTCTCGCCATATTCTGGGTCCTTCAGTGTGAGTTTTTAATTTTCACGTTTTTCACGGTTTCTCGGCATATTCTGGGTACTGCAGTGTGATTTTCACTTTTTCCACGTTTTTCAAGTTTTTTCCTAATTTGGGGTCCTACAGTGTGATTTTCTCATTTCCACCTTTTTCAGGTTTTCTTGCGGTATTCCAGGTCCTTTATTGTGAATTTTTAAGTTTCCACGTTTTTCAGTATTTCTCGCCATATTATGGGTAATACAGTGTGATATTTTAATTTTCCACTTTTTTCATGGTTTCTCGCCATAATCAAGATTTTTCAGTGTTTTTATCGCCATATTCTAGGTATTACAGTATGATTTTCTCATTTTTCGATCCTTTCATGGTTTGTCAATCTACAGAGCAAGAACCAGGATAGCCAAGCTTAGGCAGTGAAGGATTTAGAAAACATAAAGCTAGTGATAATGTAATAGTACAAGGGGATCATATTCTAGTTCCTGTAAGCAGCAGAACTCGGCAGCTTCAGCCATGTGGCTCTGGCTCTAGATTTAAGAATGTGAGGAACTACTGGGTAATTGATGCTGGTTAGCTGGAGCTAAGGAATTAGCAGTGATTAAGAAGAGAGCAGCATCACTGAGTTGAAATCTTCTGGAAACTTTTTTCTGGGAGCACAAAGAAGCTGTGTTCTAGAGATACCCAAGGTTGTACCTCATGCTGAGACTGGACTTGGTAATGTGTAAGAGTCACTCAGGTGGTACTGCTTGTGAAGGAATGAAGGGATCATGGAGAGAAGCTGAGGCTTAGCACTGTGAGAGGCCGGGGAAGGCCATTGGAGAAGGTGAAGCCTCAGCTGTAGTTGATGGCCCAGGACTGAAGGGGTCATGCAAAGGATTTGAGGCTTGGCACCATGAAGAGAGCCTATGAGAGGCTACTGGTGACGCCTAGTTGGAGTGGAATACCCCAGTATATTGGAGATGTCAGTACCATGGAGTGATCACCAAGAACTGCAGCCATAGTGGAGTGGATCAACCTGAGCTTAGAGTGCTACAGAGGGCAGAGCTGGAAAAGTGATGCCAACCCTTAGGAGGAGTCCAAAAGATCAAGTGGAATCCCAGACTCTGAAACAAGAAGCTGTAACATTGAAATTGCCTTGGAGACTCAAAGATGTTAAAGATGCCAGAGCCATGGGATACATGCTGAGGAAAGCTGCTAACAGGGAGTGGAGCCAGCCCAGGAGAAAGCAGTTTGTTGCAGTCAACAAAGATGAAAAAGGAGTGGAGATCTGAAGACCACTTTGACATCAGCCATGGAGATGCAGAGTTTGGAGTTTGCACAGCTGGTTTCCTGCCTTGCTTTGGGGATTACAGTTAATTTAGTTGAATGAATCTCAGAAGAGACCTTGAACTTTGAACTTTTAACATTGTTGCAACTTCTATAGACTATGAGGACTTTGAAAGTTGGACCAAATGCATTTTGCATTATGCTATGTTTAAGTATGGCCCCCATAGACTCCTGTTTTTGAACAAGTCTATGGGGACCAGGGAGTGGAATGTGATGGTTTGTATATCCTTGGACCAGGGAGTGGCACCATCTGAAGGTGTGACCTGGTTGGAATGGGTGTGTCACTGTGGGTGTGGGTATAAGATCCTCACCCTAGTTGCCTGGAAGTCAGTCTTCCACTAGCAGCCTTTGGATGAAGACATAGAACTCTCAGCTCCTCCTGCGCCATGACAGCCTGGATGCTGCCATGCTCTCACCTTGATGATAATGAACTGAACCTCTGAACCTGTAAGCCAGCCCCAATTAAATGTTGTTTTTTATAAGACTTGCCTTGGTCATGGTGTCTGTTCACAGCAGTAAAACCCTAACTAAGACATCACCCTATTCCAAGTCCTACAGTGTTCTTTTCTCATTTTCCCTATTTTACAGGATTTCTCTCCCTATTCCAGGTGCTTCATTGTGAGTTTTTAAATTTCCAAGATTTTCACTGTTTCTTGCCATATTCCAGGTCCTTCAGTGTGAGTTTTTAATTTTCAACATTTTTCATGGTTAATCGCCATATTCTAGGTACTACAGTACGATTTTCTCACTTTTTGACGTTTTCAGGGTTTCTCACAAGATTCCAGGTCCTACAGTGTGATTTTCTAATTTTTCGAGTTTTTCAGGGTTTCTCACCATATTCCAGGTCCTACAGTGTGATTTTCTCATTATTCGACTATACAGGGTTTCTCATCATATTCCAGGTACTAGATATGATTTTCTCATTTTTCGACTTCTTCAGGGTTTCTCAACATTTTCCAGGTTCTACAGTGTGATTTTCTCATTTTTCGACTTATCCAAGTTTTCTCACCATATTCCAGGTCCTACAGTGTGATTTTCTCATTTTCCACATTTTTCAGGATTTCTTGCCATATTCCAGGCCTTCCGTGTGATTTTTTAATTATCCACATTTTTATAGTTACTCGCCATATTCCAGGTCCTACAGTGTGATTTTTCCTTTTCAACGATTTTCAGGTTTTCTTGCCCTATTCCTGGTCCTACAGGGTAAGTTTTTAATTTTCCATATTTTTCGGGGTTTCTCGCGGTATTCTAGGTACTTAAGTATGATTTCTCATTTTTTCCCCTCTTTCTGGGTTTCTAGACACATTCCAGGTCCATCAGTGTGATTTTCTCATTTTCCACCTTTTTCTGGGTTTCTCTCCATTTTCCAGGTCCTAGAGTGTGAGTTTCTCATTTTCCACGTTTTTCAGGGTTTCTCGCCATATTCCAGGTCATTCACTGTTTGATTTTAATTTTCCACATTTTTCAGAGTTTCTTGTCATATTCCAAGGCCTAGAGTGTGAGTTTTTAAATTTCCAACTTTTTCAGGGTTTCCTGCCGTATTCCATATCCTACAGTGCGAATTTTTAATTTTCCACGTTTTTCATGGTTTTCTTCATATTCCAGATCCTACAGTATGATTTTCTCATTTTTCATGATTTTCAGTTTTCTTCCCATATTCCAGATCCTACAGTGTGAGTTTTTTATTTTCCATGTTTTTCAGGGTTTCTTTTCATATTCCAGGTCTTATAGTGTGAGTTTCTCATTTTGAACGTTTTTCAGAGTTTTTGCCATATTATAGGTCCTGCAGTTTGAATTCCTCATTTTCCACATTTTTCAGGTCTTTTCAGCATATTCCAGGTTCTGCAGTTTGAATTTCTCATTTTCCATGTTTTTCATTGTTTCTTGCCATATTCCATATCCTACAGTGTGATTTTCTCATTTTTCATGATTTTCAGGTTTTCTTGCCATATTCCAGATCCTAGAGTGTGAGTTTTTAATTGTCCAACTTTTTCAGGGTTTCTTGCCATAAACCATGTCCTACAATGTGAGTTTCTCATTTTCCACGTTTTCAGGTTTCTCTCCATATTCCTGTTCCTACAATGTTATTTTTTAATTTTCCACGTTTTCCAGGGTTTTTTGCCATTTTCCAGGTCCTGCCGTTTGAATTTCTTATTTTCCACGTTTTTTAGTGTTTCTTGCCATATTCTAGGTCCTATAGTGAGATTTTATCATTTTTCATGATTTACAGGTTTTCTCGCCATATCCCAGGTCCTTCAGTGTGAGTTTTTAATTTTCCACGGTATTCTGTGTTTCTTGCCATATTCCATATCCTACCATTTGAGTTTCTTATTGTTCACATTATTCAGGGGTTCTTGCCATATTCTAGGTACTGCAGTTTGATTTTCTCATTTTTCATTATTTTTAGGTTTTTTAATTATCTGATTCTTTCAGGTTTTCTCCCCAGATTCTAAGTCCTGCTGTGTGATTTTGTCATTTTCCACCTCTTTCTGGGTTTCTCGCCATATTCCAAGTCCTGCAGTTTGATTTTGTCATTTTCCACCTTTTTCAGGGTTTCTTGCCACATTCCAGGTCCTCCAGTGTGAGTTTCTCCTTTTCCACGTTTTATAGGGAATCTTGCCATATTCCAGGTCCTAGAGTGTGAGTTTTTAATTTTCCACGTTTTTCAGGATTTCTCACAATATTCCAGGTCCTACAGTGTGATTCTCTCATTTTCCACAATTTTAAGATTTTCTTTCCATATTCCAGTTCTTATAGTTTGAGTTTCTCATTTATCACATTTTTCAGTTCTTCTCACCATATTCCAGGTCCTAGAGTGTGAGTTTTTAATTGTCCACGTGTTTCAGGGTTTCTTGCCATATTCCAGATTCTACAGTGTGATTTTCTCATTTTATGTGATTTTTCAGGTTTTCTTGCCATATTCCCAGTCCTATAGTATAAGTTTTCAATTTCCCATGTTTGTCAAGGTTTCTCGACATATTCCAAGTCCTATAGTTTGAGTTTCTCATTTTTCGGTGTTTCTAGCCTTATACCAGGTCCTGCAGTGTTATTTTCTCATTTTCCACCTTTTTCTCGGTTTCTTGCCATATTCCCGGTCCTACAGAGTGAGTTTCTTATTTTCCACCTTTTTCAGGTTTTCTCAACATATTCAAGATCCAACCGTGTGAGTTTTTAATTTTCCATGTTTTTCAGAGTTTCTCAGCATATTCCAGATCCTACAGTTTGGGTTTTTCATTTTCCAAGTCTTTCATTGTTTCTCTCCATATTCCAGGTCCTACAGTGTGATTTTCTCATTTTTCATAATTTGCAGGTTATTGGGTGTGAATTTTTTATTTTCAAATTTTTTCAGGTTTTCCTGCCATATTCCACATCCTACAGTTTGATTTTCTCATTTTTCAGGATTTTGAATTTTTCTTGTCATATTTTAGGTCCTACACTGTTAGTTTTTTTTTTTTATTTTCCACTTTTTAAAGGTTTTCTTACTATATTCCAAGTCCTACAGTGTCATTTTCTCATTTTCCACGTTTTTCAGGGTTTCTCGCCATATTCCATGTCCTACAGGTTTAATTTTTAATTTTCCACATTTTTCAGAGTTTTTCACCATATCCCAGTTCCTACAGTTTTAATTTTCATTTTCCATGTTTTTTAGAGTTTCTCGCAATATTCCAGGACCTACAGTGTGAGTTTTTAATTTTCCACGTGTTTCAGGGTTTCTTGCCATATTCCAACTTCTACAGTTTGATTTTCTCATTGTTCATGATTTTTAGGATTTCTTGCCATATTCCCAGTCCTATAGTGTAAGTTTTCAATTTTCCATGTTTGTCAAGTTTCTCAACATATTCCAAGTCCTATAGTTTGAGATTCTCATTTTTCAGTGTTTCTAGCCTTATACCAGGTCCTGTAGTGTTATTTTCTCATTTTCTTTTTTTTTTTTAAAGATTTATTTATTTATCATATGTAAGTACACTGTAGCTGTCCTCAGACACTCCAGAAGGGGGAGCCAGATCTCGTTACGGATGGTTGTGAGCCACCATAATTTCTTGCCATGTCCCTGGTCCTACACTGTTATATTTTTATTTTCAACATTCTTCAGGTTTTCTCTCCATATTCCAGGTCCTAAAGTGTGAGTTTTTAATTTGTACGTTTTTCAAGGTTTCTCTCCATATTCCAGGTCCTACAGTGTGATTTTCTCATTTTCAATGAATTTCCGTTTTCTTGCCACATTCCAGGTCCTACAGGGTAAGTTTTTAATTTTTCACGATTTTCAGGGTTTCTTGCGATATTCCAGGTACTGCATTATGATTTTCTCATTTTTCCCCTCTTTCTGGGTTTCTAGACACATTCCAGGTCCTACAGTGTGGTTGTCTCATTTTCCACCTTTTTCCAGGTTTCTTCCCATATTCCAGTTCCTACAGCGTCAGTTTCTCATTTTCCACGTTTTTTTTCATTGTTTCTTGCCATATTCCAGGTCCTACAGTGTTTGTTTTTAAATTTCCACGTTTTTCAGGGTTTCTCGTCATATTTCTGTTCCTTCCATTTGTTTATCATTTTTCACATTTTTCAGTATTTGTCGCCATATACCTGGTCATAGAGTGTAAGTTTTTAAATTTCCACTGTTTTTCAGGGTTTCTCACAATATTCCAGGTCCTACATTGTGAGTTTTTAATTTTCGACGTTTTTCAGGGTTTATCACCATATTCAAGGTCTACAGTGTGATTTTCTCATATTTGATGATTTTCAATTTTTCTTTCCATATTTCAGTTCCTACAGTGTTATTTTTTATGTTTCACGTTTTTTAGGGTTTCTCTGTCACTGTGCTCAACTGTGGTTTTACAATGCTCCACTGTGATGTCCCACTTCTCTACGCTGTTGTCACCCTGCTCTAATGTGATCTCACATTGCTCCACTGTGGTGTCACAGTGCTCCACTTCGTTGTCACAATGTTCCTCTTTGGTGTCACAGTATGCCACTGTGGTATCAGAGTTCTCCTCTCTGCTGTCTCAATGCTCCACTGTGGTGTCACATGCTCCACTGTGTTGAAAGTTCTCCAATGTAGTTTCATTGTGGTTCACTGTGGGGAGACAGTTCTGCACTGTGGTATCACAGTGGTCCACTGTTGTGTCACAGTGCTCACTGTGGTTTATCAGTGCTCTACTGTGGTATCATATCACAGTGCTCCACTGTCATGTCACAGTGCTCCACTCTACTGTCACCGTGCTGCTCTGTGTTGTCACAGTGCTCCACTGTGGTGTCACACTGCTACACTATTGTGTCACAGTGTTCCACCTTTCTGACACAGTTCTCCACAGTGATGTAAGTGTGCTCCCTCACTGTCACAGTGCTACACTGTCGTGTCACAGTGCTCAACTGTCATGTCACAATGCTCCACTCTGATGCCACAGTGGTCCAACACAGAAGAAAGATATGTGCACCAATGTGTTCACTGAACCCTAATTTTTAATAACCATGAGCTGGAAACTACCCAGATGTCCCTCTATGGAAGAATTGTTACAGAAACTGTGGTACATTTACACAATTGAATACTACTCAGATATTAAAAAATGATCGCATCATAAACGTTGTAGGCACATGGATGGAACTAGAAAATATTTTCTTGAGTGAGGTAACCCAAATCCAAAAGGCCTTGCATGGTATGTACTCACAGATAAGTGGATTTTAGCCCAAAAGCTCAGAACACCCATGCAACAACTAAAAGTCAAATGAAGTTTTACAAGAAGTGAGACCAAAGTGTCGGTTATTCAAACCTACTTAGAAGAGGTAACAAAATAATCATGGCAGGCAGAGGAAGGGGGTATCAGGGTGGGAGAGAGAAAGGGAGGGGAAGAAAGAAGGAAGGACAGGGTCAGGTATGGGAAGAGACAGGAGAGACGTCTAGAGGGCCAGGAGAATGAATAGGAATAAGTAGCAGCGAGGTTTGGGGAACTAGGAGATGCACTAGAAATTCCCAGATGCCAGGAATTCAAGAGGTTCCCAGAACTCAATGGCATAACAACAGCTGAAATACAGGGGAGATGGAGCCTGAAGGGACTACATCCAGGAGATGGACATGGGACTCAGATGAGGGATGGGGACACCCACCCATTTAAAAAAAATACCGAAAATTGTCTCTGTCTAAAGGAAATTTAGGGACAAAAATGGAGCAGAGACTGAAGGAAAGGCCATCCAGAGACTATAGCACTGTATTCTACCCACAGACACAAAACCCCAACACTACAGCTGATGCCAAGATGTGCTTACAGACAGGAGCCTTGTATGTCTGTGTATCCTCTGAGAGCCTCTGTCAGCAACTGACTAAGACAGATGGAGAAACTCACAGAAACTATTGGACTGAGTGTGGGGACCCCAATGGAAAAATTAGGGGAAGGGCTGAAGGAGCTGAAGGGGATGGCAACCCCACAGGACGAACAACAGTATCAATTAACCAGACCCCTCAGAGCTCCCAGGGAGTAATCTACCAACTAAAGGAGTATACATGGGCGGGTTCATGACTAAAAATATTTATGTAGCAGAGAACTACCTTGTCTGGCATCAGTGGGAGGGGTGGCACTTGGTCCTGTTGAGGATTGATACCCCAGAGAAGGGGGATACTAGAGGGATTAGGTGGGAGTGGCTGGGTGGGGAGGGGGAAAAGTTGGGCCTCAGGGATGGGAGAGCAGGAGGGGGATAACACTTGAAATATAAACAAGTGAAATGATTAATACATTTTAAAGGGTGGAGGGGTTGAGATCATCCTTGGTTGTGTATTGGATGTGAAGCCTGCCTGGGAAAATGGGTGGAGAAGTGCAGAGGGAAAGAAAGAGCAAGGGGCAAAGAAATCAAGTCCACCTTGAGCTGTGTGCCAAGATGCTGTCTAGAAGACAATCGATTAAGAAAATAGAACAGAGTCTTTTGGCTCCAGCTTAGACCCTATTGCTGCCTTTGACCTCCTCTACCTTCCTCCTCCACGTTGATGACTCTGTGGTTTAAAGCCAGCTGATAATCTAGCCAGAACACAAACACCTGGAGTAGTACTCTTATGGGTAATTCTTCACAAACCATGCCAATAGCCACTCTGCACACTTCAGTGCAACAGAAGGAAGGAGGATGGGAGTAAGGAGGAGACGGTGGAAGTAAATAGAAAAAGATGGAAGGACAAAGGAAAGAAAGGAGAGTCACTAACAAGATATACGTTATCAAAGACACAGTGAGTGACCAGTCCATTTCCCAGAATTTAGTGAAGTAAAATTAGCTTTACCAAAACACTTATTTGGTGTCAATTTATTGATTTCCTTAGTTGTTTACTAAAGTGTTGCTTGCACTCTGTTTGCAGAGCCCAGCTTCACTTGCTACCTGAACCAGAGAGGCCTAAAGAGCCAGGAGAGGCAGTGGCCCAGTGCCCTTCCCAGCCTGCTGACTGATGCCAGCACTTAAACACTAGCTTGTCCACCCTACCTTATGGTTTTAAAGTATACAATGAAATTACAAAGACTTGCAAGGAGCTGTCTTGGCTTCGGTCCACCTTTGACATCTCTCTTCCACTCTCAGTTGTTTCCGTGTGCTTATTCCAGGAAGGTTCTACCAACAATCGCTGTTCTTGGACTCAAAGTATCTGTTTTTTTGTTTTTTTTTTTTTTTCTTTCAGAGTGCTCCCTAAATCACAGACCAATTTGCTGGAGTCCAAATCATAGTCCAACAGCAGTCTTTTTCCCACCTTGTAAGAATGTTAGAAGTCACATAACTGGCTCTTATTCTTAAATAGAAATTCACACCGAAGATCACCCATTAATTAACCGGGTTAATTCACTAAAATTATTATTCTCCCTGGACCCTCCCAGGTCCCCAATCATTATTTCAGTCCACAGTCACTGTCAAACAAGCAACCTCTCTTCTTTTGGCCTTCCTGCTCATCCATCTTCTAGTCTGTTTTCTGCCTCCCTCTCTAGTCGAGAGAAGTAAAAGACTTTTGCACTGATAGGAGCTAATCCATCACAGCTTGTTTTATTTAAAAAACAAAAATAAACCCTCTCCCGGGTTTTATCAGCCATGTAGATCCGAATAGACTAAATTTGCCTTTGTGAGGTTGTTACTAAAAACATGAAGTGACATGGATATCACTCACTCCTGTATGGGCAGTACTTCAGAGGCTAGGTTAAGGAGATTTCAAAGTTAGCCTGGGAACCAGCCAGGGGGCTGGGGTTGTGGGGGCAGTGGACAAAAGAGCTAAATGTATTTAGTTCTTCCCTTATTAATGACCTCTTCTTTCAGCTAACACCTACTTTTGCCTCTTCTAAAAGTAGCTAACAGTTACTTTTGCCTATTAGCTAAGCGCATGAAAGTGATGCTGAGAGAGAAGTTGGGGCAGCCCCCTACTGAAAAAGGAAAGAGCTCAGCTGATTCTGTAAGGCTGGATAGAAGAAATCAGGGCCTTCTCTGCATCCCACACTTACAATCGCAGAACTGAATGCCACCTTGGAAGCCTGGCCACTGTTCAGGACCTTGAAGATTTCGCCGGGAGCCTCGAAGTGTAGACACCAGAGCACCAGAGGTATCAGGGTTCGAATCAAGCCTCCCAACCCAGAGAGATGCCCGAAGCGACTCCTTAGAAGAGTCCCTCTCTTCTTTCATGGTATCTGGCAGTTTACCCAGTGGTGAAAATTCGGCAGAATCTGAGGCTTGTTCGGTTAAGTCCACACTGCGCCTTCCAGCTCACAGAACCCTAGAAGGACTCATTCCTCCTACTCGCATCTATTCATTATCTGCACAGGAATCCACCTTGTGATTTCAAAACACTGAGCTGGGAGACCCAGGCTCAGTCAGGACTCTACAGAGGCCAGAGGGCTGACTGTGGTTCATGGAGTATGTTTCCTATCCGAAGTGCAAGGTCTTCTTAAATGTAAAAATCCTTTGCCTTTTTATGGAGATTATGGAAAAAAGGGAAGTTCCAAGGCAGATTCACAAAGCTGAGACCCTAGCCAGGTTTGGCAGCACCTCTCCTTTCTTAGATCTGCGCACCAGGGGACCTGAAAAATGCTAGTCCAGCAAATCTGAAGAAGTCACAGGCTCTTGACTACTTTTTGGGTCCTGTGGGTTGGACCCAAGCAAACTAGTGATGATAAAAGGCCAGTGATCTGGAATCAGATTTGCACTTAAGGGCTACTGGCAAATTTCAAAGCGGTTTTTATTTGCCAGCCACATGTCTTGCAGCTAGTCTCACAATCCTGTTTTAGCTATTTGTGTTTCTTCTCATGTAGCTCAGGGTAAGTCAAATACACTAAAGACCTGACTAGAAGCTGGTGCATCTCAGAGGCCTGCCTTAGTTCACCCAGATTTGCCAGAGCAGCTGGATTGATTTTTTTTTAATTCCAACATTTCCAATATTTGTGTCCTTCAGGCTAATTTGAATAATGCCAGCAATACTTGGTGGACATTTTGAGTTATGAGCTGATGCTGTAGCTCATCTAATTGCTTGCCTAAGCCTGGGTTCCAACCTGAACACCAGATTAATACACATGCCTATCTTTCCAGCACACAAGAAGTGAAAGCATAAAGATTAGAAATGCAGCTATCCTTGACTTTTTCAGGAGCAGCCTAAGGTAAAGGAACAAGACTCTGCCTAAAACAGAAAACAAGGTCCAAAGAAACCAACCAAAAATACCACTTTGGGTACTTACGAATTTCCATTTTCATTTGTTTAGTCATACCTTCTAAGGAGCCAAGGTTGACTTTTAATCCTCAGGGTTTGATTGGCAAAAGAAGAGGACTGGTCCAAGATTTGAACCTAGGAAGATCTTCTCAGACCCTAAGCGAGAATCCTCTAGGGGTAGGACCAACAAGCCTTAAAGAGAAGCTCCAGCTAGTCTTTCTAAGAGGGATATCTTGGAATCCTCTGGTTGAATTCAGTAAACACCAAAAGAACTGAGTTTCGAATCTACCTGAAAAGGGTAATCCAAGACTACCCAGTGCCCCAATTGCTCGAGAATGTCAAAACTAGTGTAGAGTCTGTAACACTTGCACCCACTGCAATTTAGTACACCCAGAGCTGCTTCAAGCAGAGCAAAAGTCCCACCAAATGCTCCCTACCTCCAGTTCTAATGTCAGAGATACAGAAAGCAGAACCCCAACCATGGGGCACTCCTGTGAAGTGCCAGCATTGTCTCCAGTCGAGACCCAACTAAAATAACATCTCGTCCAACTTTGGGCTCAAACCAACGACCCTGAGATTAATAACCTCGTGCTCTAACGACTGTGCTACATGGGGAACTGTTCTTTAGCTTAGAAGTTTACTAATTGTGACCACCACTGGGTAAGCATCCACAGAGCAAATCCTTGGTGAGCACCTGCTCCGTTGGCATATCATAGAAATACAATGCAGACAGGCAAAGCCATGGCTGGCACTGGAGCAGCATGGTTAAACCTGTTTCCATCGCTGTAGCAGGTTTTTGCACATCTGATCAGTATTTGCTTACTAAACTGTATATTGGCCTCAACCGACGTCTGTGTTGTCCTCTGTTTCCCCCAAACTGAACGTAATCTAAATGTAAGAAATGTCTCCTGTGAGTCTTGCACCCTGATTTTGTTGTTAACAGACATAGCCTGTCAAGTCTGAGCCTAGGTGGCACAGGATCTGGGAGCTGACTTAGGGTGGACATAGGGGCCAACAGGTCAGTCAAGGGAATCCAACTAGAGCTCAAATGACTAACCTAGATGTCAGTAGGGTTAAGTTGGGGATCCTAGTGAGGGTCCAACCAATCCAGGGGTACGGATCTGAGCCAAAGGAGGCTCAGGCAATGTCCTATCCACACCCACCCTCGGGGCTTCTCCTAGGTCCTTTTCTGTCAGAGTGCCAGGAATCTGGTTCTTACCTATGCCTCTGGAATGGGACCTATCACACTGCACACAGAATACCAGATGCTTCCATTGAAGCATCAAGAACACAGAGCAATGGCTGTCTGTCTTCAGGTGTATCCTATCCTCTAGTCCTATTTCCAAATTAAGGGCTTGGCTGAGCTGCCTCATTATGTAATTGCAAATCTTCCTAATCCTGGAAGGAAGAGGCACAAAAGAACCAGCATAGGAAGGAACCAATCATCACCTCCCTGCAACCCCAACTTAAAGGGGTTCACGTGTGACTTTCCAAGGTTGGAACAATCTCCACCGCCATGCCACACTGTAGCCTCTTGTAGTTTTAAATGTTCTCTTACTGTATGCTTTTATATGAAGAAAGACTTGGTTTCTCTTTTCCATTTCTAAGATTACCAGACCTTTTCCTGTTTAGAGAATATGCTCATGACTATCCTTTAGATACAGTCAATATAACTGTTGCTCATAGAACTTACTTGTTTTCTTGATATTTTTAAAGGTAAATGGCAGAGTTTGTTTAAAACATATTTTGCAGTTATTTATTTGTGTGAGTGATGAAAATCTGATTTTTCAAACCTGTCAAGAGGTAAGATGACCTCCCCTCTCTCTCTCTCTCAAAAGCCCTCTTTCCTCTCTCTCAATGATGTATTTTAATTTTAGTGTAAGGGTGTTTTACATGTGTATACAGTGCCCACAGAAGCCAGAACAGAGTATCAGATCCCCTGGACTGGAGATGGGCCACCATATAGTTGCTGGTAGTTGAGCCCAGGTTCTCTGGAAGAGGAGACAATGCTGTTAATTGTTGAGCCCTTTCAGTGGCCCCACCCATCTTTAAATTTTTAGAAGTATATGTGAGGCTGTGTTTATGTACATCATATGCAGACCATAAGAGGGATTTAGATTCTCCAGAATCTGACACCCTCTTCTGGAGTGTCTGAAGACAGCTACAGTGTACTTATATCTAATAAATAAATAAATAAATAAATAAATAAATAAATAAATAAACAAACTTTTTAAAAAAAGGATAAAAAAAAGAAAGACCAGGCAGGACTGCCATTTGCATGTTCATAGGGGAAACCTGGAGAGAGAGCAGTCTAACCTAAGCAGGTTGCTTCCCTCTGGATAGTAGCTCAGAGTGCAATCCCGCAAGACAGACAAATCATTGATTTCAAGGACTGCCTGGTTCAGGACAGCCAATGCTATGAAGAAAAAGGAGCTATGTAGTGAAAACAAAGCAAGGAAACACTAACCAGGAAAAAGAATAGGCAGTGTAGCTTGTGATAGGGTACCAATAAGAGAAAGCCTTCTGTTACCACTTACAAACACAAGAAGCCTTGCAACCTTCCGCCCAGGTAATTACCACTGGTTATGACCACAAGACTTGGGCTCTTATGTCTATAGGAAGCACCTGTCTGTGCCTTTAAGTACCATTGAAAGTTCAGGGCTATAATTCATCTGTAACAAGCAACAGTGGTAAGAACCTGCAGCCTTTGAAAACAACTCTTTTTTTAAAAAAGCAGGGGACACAACTGAGCTGGAGAGCTCCTCAAGTTCAGCCCTATTACTTGGTAGGGAAACAGCCTCAGTGTCCAGAGCTAAGGTCTCACAGGCAAACTGCTGCAATTTTTGAGTACCATCTAGAGAGAGAAAAGATATGATGTGGTTGCTTAATTTATGTATTTTATTATTTCTATTTGTTGTTTTCTTTTGTTTTATTTGGTTTTAGATAAGGCCTCAATCTGTAGCTCTGGCTGACCCAGGACTGACTATATGTGTTAATTAGGGTTTCACAGCTGAGAACAGACACCAAGAGCAAGGTAAGACTTAGAAAACTCGACATTCAGTGGTGGCTCAAGCTCTTAATGAGAGCACTCGGGAGGCAGAGGCAGTCAGTTTCTGAGTTCGAGGCTTGCCTGGTGAAAGAAAGACAGACAGACAGATCAATAAAATAAAAGCCAGAACCTTCTCTGCTTTTGTTTTCTTTTGCCTCGAGGTAGGGTTTCTCTTGGTGTAGCCCAGGCAGTCTGTTCTGGAACTATCAGTGTAGGCTTGGGTAGCCTCAAACTCACAGAGGTCCTCTCTGCCTGCCTGCCTTTGCCACCCACACAGCCTGGCAGAAGCCAGAATCTCTTTTTCCCTCTTATTTATATATTTGTTTGTTTGTTTGTTTGCTTGCTTGCTTGTTTGTTTGTTGTTATTATTAGTATTAGTTTTCAATGTAAGTGTGTGTGTGTGTGTGTGTGTGTGTGTGTGCTCTATCTGCTGCCTATATGACTACATTCCAGAAGATGGCACCATGACCTAGGACAAGTCACCATGCAACTCCTGAGAATTAATTTAAAAAAAAGGAAATTCTAATCACATAGAAGGTAGATATCTGCGAGGCTGTCAGAGTGCTTTTCAAGTCTTACTGTAAATAATAAAAATTGTGTGTCTTTAACCAAACAACAGAAGGGAAGGGAGGTGGTGTGCCTGCATGTCTGTTGTCTGCATGTCTACTTCCTTGTTCTGTCACTCGGTTGAACATTGGCACATTGACCTCACCATGCTGAAAGGCGACATGTGGATGGCAGCCATCTTGTCTGCTGACTGACCACCCTTCTCAAGATAAAGGTGGCTGGCCGTCACGAGACCTATTGTTCCAGGTTGCTTCTGTTTCTTCCCCTTCTTTCCCAGCTACTAGTGGAATAGAACTTAACTGAATCCAGTGCAGAAGGGTGAGGAGTCACTGAAAAGCCACCAGCAGCCATGGCCACATGTTTTTCTCTTGCTTTTTGTCTATTACTTCTTTATTATTTTTAGGAGGGAGGGGCGTTCAAGACAGTGTTTCTTTGTGTAGCCCTGGGTGTCTTGGAACTCACTCTGTAGACCAGGATGGCCTGGAATGCAGAAATCTGCCGGTCTCTGACTGCCAAGTGCTGGGATTAAAGGGGTGCTCCACCACATCCGGCTTCCTTGTTTATTTCTAAGAATCTGTGGGAAATATGATTTCTTTAATCTGTGTACCCTAGACTAACACACACACATGCACACAAACAGGGAGTGAGAGAGAAAGATAAGGAGGAATGACATGAATTTTAGGAAAAAGAGATATTAATGGATTAATATTACTTCTATTCATACATATATACATACATACACAGAATTAGAGTAGAGCTGAGGCAATTGTGGAACACACCTTTAGCCTCAGGCAGATTTCTGCATTCAAGGTCACCCTGGCTTACAGAGGGAGTTCCAAGTCAGCCAGGGCTGCACAGAGAAACCCGTTCTGAGAAAAAAATAATAATTGAAAGAAAGAAAGAGAGAGAGAAAGAAAGAAAGAGAGAAAGAAAGAAAGAAAGAAAGAAAGAAAGAAAGGAAGGAAGGAAGGAAGGAAGGAAGGAAGGAAGGAAGGAAAGAAAGAAAGAAAGAAAGAAAGAAAGAAAGAAAGAAAGAAAGAAAGAAAGAAAGAAAGAAAGAAAGAAAGAAAGAAGAAAAGAAAGAAAGAAAGAAAGAAAGAAAGAAAGAAAGAAAGAAAGAGGATAAAAAGTTTTTAAAAATTAAGAAAAAAAATTACCAGATTACCATCAAGCACATACAGCAATGGCTGTCTTCAGGTGTATCCTTTCAGCCTCCAAAACAAAAAGCAATGGCTGTCTGTCTTCAGGTGTATCCTATTCTCGAGTCTTATTTCCAACCTAAGAGCTGGGCTGAGCTGCCTCATTATGTAATTGCAAACCTTCCTTGTTTTGTCTTTTCCATTTCTAAGACTAACAGGCCTTTTTCTATTTAGAGAATATGCTCATGACTGTCCTTTAGATATAGAAAATATAACTGTTGCTCATAGAACTTGTTTTCTAGGAATTTTTAAAGGTAAATGGCAGAGTTTATTTATAAAAAATATTTTGCATTTATTTATTTCTGTAAGTGATGAAGCTCAGGTCTTCAAACTCGTCAGGAGTTATGATTACCTCCCCTCTCTCTCACCCCCTCTCTCTCCACTCTCTCAATGATCTATTTTATTTTTAGTGTAAGGGTGTTTTGCATGTGTATGCTGTGCCCACAGACTCCAGAACAGAGTATTAGATCCCCTGGAACTGGAGATGGGCCACCATATATATACTGGTAATTGAGCCCAGGTTCTCTGGAAGAGGAGACAATGCTCTTAATTGTTGAGCCCTCTCTGTAGCCCCATCTTACATTATTTTTTTTTGAGTATATGTGAGGCTGTGTTTATATACATCATATGGAGACAATAAGAATGATTTAGATTCTTCAGAATCTGACACCCTCTTCTGGAGTGTCTGAAGATAGCTACAGCATACTTAAATATAATAAATAAATAAATCTCTTAAAAGAAAAGGAAAAGAAAAAAAGAAAGACCAGGCCTGCCATATGCATGTTCATAGAGGAAACTGGAAGAGACCCCAATCTAACCTCAGTAGGGTGCTTCCTTCTGGATGGTAGCTCACAGTTTCATCCCAGCAAGACAGGCAAATCACTGAGTTCAAGGACAGTAAGGTTCAGGACCACCAAGGTTAGGAAGGGAAAGGGGCTATGTAGAGAATACAAACCAACAAAACAACAACAAGGAAAAAGAAGTGACAGTGTAACTTGGGGTAGGGTACCAACAAGAGAAAGCCTTCTGTTACCACTTACAAACACCAGTAGCCTTGCACCCTTCTGCCCAGGTCCCTGTCTTCCTTTCTAGGAATTCTTAGGATGCCAGGGGGTGGGGGAATGCAGATTAACTTTTTAATAACAAAGACTTGGCCTTTTATGTCTATAGGAAGCCAGTCTCAGTGCCTTTAACTACCACTGAAAGTTCAGGGCTGTGACTCAACTGTAACAAGCAACAGTGCTAAGAACCTGCAGCCTTTGAAAACAACTTTTTTTTTAAAGTGGGGGACACAACTCAGCAGTAGAACCCCTCAGATTCAGCCCTAATACTTGACAGGGAAACAGCCTCAATGTCCAGAGCTGAGGTCTCATGGGTGAACTGCTTCAAGCTCTGAGTATCACCTAAAGAAAGAAAAGATATCATGTGGTTGCTTAATTAATTTTTTTATTATTTCTATTTTTTGTTTTGTTTTGTTTTAGATAATGCCTCACTCTGTATCTATGGCTGACCTAGGACTGACTACATGTCTTAATTAGGGTTTCACAGCTGAGAAATAGACACCATACCAATGTAAGACTTTGAAAACCCAACAGTCAGTGGTGGCTCGAGCTCTTAATGAGAGCACTCTGGAGGCAGAGGCAGTCAGTTTCTGAGTTCGAGGCCAGCCTGGTTAAAAACAGGGTCAGGAGGCAGGGCTAGGCTAGGCAGGGCAGGGCTAGGTTAGGCGGGGCTAGGCTAAGCAGGGCTAGGCTAAGCAGGGCTAGGCAGGGCAGGGCAGTGCAGGTCAGGGCTAGGCTAGGCTAGGCAGGTCAGGGCAGGGCTAGGCAGGGAAGGGCTGGGCTAGGCAGGGGTTGGAAAGGCAGGGCTAGGGAGGGCTGGGCTAGGCAGGGCTATGGAGGGCTGGACTAGTCAGGCCTAGGCTAGGCTAGGCAAGGCAGGGCCATATTATGGGTCCCATAGTGTGAATTTTTAAATTTCACGATTTTCAGGGTTTCTCGGAATATTCTGGGTCCTGCAGTGTGATTTTCTCATTTTCCAAGATTTTCAAGTTTTTCCATTATTCTGGGTCCTTCAGTGTGACTTTCTCATTTTCCACCTTTTTCAGGTTTTCTCGCCATATTCGGGGTCTTTCAGTGTGAGTTCTTAATTTTCTACTTTTTTCAGGGTTTCTCGCCATATTCTGGGTCCTACAGTGTGATTTTCTCATTTTCCACTTTTTTCAATTATTTTCGCATTACTGTGTTCTACAGTATGATTTTCTCATTTTCCACCTTTTTCTGATTTTCTCGCTATATTTGGGGTCCTTCAGTATGAGATTTTAATTTTCTACTGTTTTCAGGGTTTCTCGCCATATTCTGGGTCCTAAGAATATATTTTTAATTTTCCACGTTTTTTAGGGTTTCTCAGCATATTCTGGGTCCCAGTTTGTGATTTTCTTATTTTCCACTTTTTTCAATTTTTTTCGCATTACTATGTCCTACAGTATGCTTTTCTCATTTTCCACCTTTTTCAGGTTTTCTCGCTATATTTGGGGTCCTTCAGTATGATTTTTTAATTTTCTACTTTTTTCAGGGTTTCTCACCATATTCTGGGTCCTATAGCGTGTATCTTTAATTTTCTACTTTTTTCAGGGTTTCTCGCCATATTCTGGGTCCTTAATTGTGTGAGTTTTTAATTTTCTACGTTTCCATGATTTTTAGTCATATTCTAGGTCCTAAAGTATGATTTTCTCATTTCCACGTTTTTAGGTTTTTTTGCCATATTCCAGGTCCTTCAGTGTGAATTTTTAATTTTCCACGTTTTTCAGTATTTCTCCCAATATTCTGTGTAATACAGTGTGATTTTTTAATTTTCCACTTTTTCATGGATTCTCGCCATAATCGAGATTTTTCAGTGTTTTTATTGCCATATTCTAGGTATTACATTATGATTTTCTCATTTTTCGATCCTTTCATGCTTTGTCACCATATTTCAGGTCCTACAGTGTGATTTTCACACTTTTCAACTTTTTCAAGTTTTATCACCATATTCCAGGTCCTACAGTGTGATTTTATCATTTTCCACATTTTTCAGGATTTCTTGCCATATTCCAGTTCTTCAGTGTGAATTTTTAATTTTCCATGTTTTTCAGTATTTCTCACCATATGCTGTGTAATACAGTGTGAATTTTTAATTTTCCACTTTTTTTAATGGAATCTCGCCATATTCTGTGTCCAACATTGTGAATTTTTAATTTTCACATTTTTCAGGGTTTCTCTGCATATTCTGGGTCCTTCAGTGTGATTTTCTCATTTTCCACCTTTTTCAGGTTTTCTCGCCATATTTGGGTTCCTTCAGTGTGAGTTTTTATTTTTCTACTTTTTTCAGGTTTTCTCGCCATATTCTGGGTCCTTCAGTGTGATTTCTCATTTTCCACTTTTTCAGGTTTTCTCCCCATATTTGGGGTCCTTCTGTGTGAGTTTTTAATTTTCTACTTTTTTCAGGTTTTCTCACCATATTCTGGGTCCTTCAGTGTGAGTTTTTAATTTTCCTCGTTTTTCATGTTTTCTCGCCATATTCAGGGTCCTTCAGTGTGAGTTTTTAATTTTCCTCGTTTTTCAGATTTTCTCGCCATATTCGGGGTCCTCAGTGTGAATTTTTAATTTTCCACGTTTTTCAGGTGTTTTCGTCATATTCTGGGTCTTACAGTGTGATTTTCTCATTTCCACCTTTTTCAGGTTTTCCTGCCATATTCCAGGTCCTTTAGTGTGAATTTTTAATTTTCCATGTTTTTTATTATTTCTCGCCATATTATGGGTAATACAGTGTGAATTTTGAATTTTCCACTTTTTTCATGGTTTCTCGCCATAATCGAAGGTTTCCAGTGTTTTTATCGCCATATTCTAGGTATTACAGTATGATTTTCTCATTTTTCGATCCTTTCATGGTTTGTCACCATATTTCAGGTCCTATAGTGTGATTTTCGCATTTTTCGACTTTTTCAAGGTTTATCACCATATTCCAGGTCCTACAGTGTGATTTTCTCATTATTCGACTATACAGGGTTTCTCACCATATTCTAGGTACTAGGTATGATTTTCTCATTTTTCGACTTCTTCAGGGTTTCTCAATATTTTCCAGGTTCTACAGTGTGATTTTCTCATTTTTCGACTTATTCAAGTTTTCTCACCATATTCCAGGTCCTACAGTGTGATTTTCTCATTTTCCACATTTTTCAGGATTTCTCGCCATATTCCAGTTCTTCAGTGTGAGTTTTTAATTATCCATGTTTTTCAGGGTTTCTTGCCATATTCCAGGTACTACAGTGTGATTTTCACTTTATTCGACTATACAGGGTTTCTCACCCTATTACAAGTCCTACAGTGTTCTTTTCTCATTTTCCCTATTTTTCAGGATTTCTCACTCTATTCCAGGTCCTTCAGTGTGCGTTTTTAATTTTCCAAGATTTTCACTGTTTCTTGCCATATTCCAGGTCCTTCAGTGTGAGTTTTTAATTTTCGACCTTTTTCATGGTTAATCACCATATTCTAGGTACTACAGTACGATTTTCTCATTTTTCGACCTTTTCAGGGTTTCTCACCAGATTCCAGGTCCTATAGTGTGATTTTCTTATTTTTCGAGTTTTTCAGGTTTTCTTACCATATTCCAGGTCCTACAGTGTGATTTTCTCATTATTCGACTATACAGGGTTTCTCACCATATTCCAGGTCCTAAAGTGTGATTTTCTCATTTTTAGACTTTTTAGGGGTTTCTACCATATTCCAGTTCCTACTATCTGATTTTCTCATTTTCCACATTTTTTCAGGATTTCTTGCCATATTCCAGGCCTTCAATGTGATTTTTTAATTATCCACGTTTTTCAGGGTTTCTCGCCATATTCCAGGTCCTTCAGTGCGATTTTCTCAATTTCCACATTTTTCAGGATTTCTTGCCATATTCCAGCCCCCTGTTTGAATAATTAATTATCCACGTTTTTCAGGGTTTCTCGCCATATTCTGGGACCTACAGTTTGATTTACTCATTTTTCGACTTTTCCAGGGTTTCTCACCATATTCCAGGTCCTACACTGTGATTTTCTCATTTTCCACATTTTTAAGGATTTCTTGCCATATTCCAGTCCTTTAGTGTGATTTTTTAATTATCCACGGTTTTTTTTTTTTTTTTTTTTTGTTCTCTCGCCATATTCCAAGTCCTTCAGTATGAGACCTTAATTTTCGGCATTTTTCAGGGTTTATCGCCATATTCCAGGTACTACAGTATGATTTTCTCATTTTTCGAGTTTTCCCGGGTTTCTCACCATATTCCAGGTCCTACAATGTGATTTTCTCATTATTCGACTATACAGGGTTTCTCATCATATTCCAGGTACTAGATATGATTTTCTCATTTTTCGACTTCTTCAGGGTTTCTCAACATTTTCCAGGTTCTACAGTGTGATTTTCTCATTTTTCGACTTATTCAAGTTTTCTCACCATATTCCAGGTCCTACAGTGTGATTTTTCTCATTTTCCACGTTTTTCAGGATTTCTTGCCATATTCCAGGCCTTCAGTGTGATTTTTTAATTATCCACGTTTTTATAGTTACTCGCCATATTCCAGGTCCTACAGTGTGATTTTTCCTTTTCAACGATTTTCAGGTTTTCTTGCCCTATTCCTGGTCCTACAGGGTAAGTTTTTAATTTTCCACATTTTTCGGGGTTTCTCGCGATATTCTAGGGACTTCAGTATGATTTCTCATTTTTCCCTTCTTTCTGGGTTTCTAGACACATTCCAGGTCCATCAGTGTGATTTCCTCATTTTCCACCTTTTTCTGGGTTTCTCTCCATTTTCCAGGTCTGAGAGTGTGAGTTTCTCATTTTCCACGTTTTTCAGGGTTTCTCGCCATATTCCAGGTCATTCACTCTTCGATTTTAATTTTCCATATTTTTCAGAGTTTCTTGTCATATTCCAAGTCCTAGAGTGTGAGTTTTTAAATTTCCAACTTTTTCAGGTTTTCTTGCCATATTCCATGTCCTACAGTGCGAGTTTTTAATTTTCCACGTTTTTCATGGTTTTCTTCCTATTCCAGATCCTACAGTATGATTTTCTCATTTTTCATGATTTTCAGTTTTCTTCCTATATTCCAGATCCTACAGTGTGAGTTTTTTATTTTCCATGTTTTTCAGGGTTTCTTTCCATATTCCAGGTCCTATAGTGTGAGTTTCTCATTTTCAACGTTTTTCAGAGTTTTTCGCCTTATTATAGGTCCTGCAGTTTGAGTTCCTCATTTTCCACGTTTTTCAGGTCTTTTCAGCATATTCCAGGTTCTGCAGTTTGAATTTCTCATTTTCCATGTTTTTCATTGTTTCTTGCCATATTCCATATCCTACAGTGTGATTTTCTCATTTTTCATGATTTTCATGTTTTCTTGCCATATTCCAGATCCTAGAGTGTGAGTTTTAATTTTCCAACGTTTTCAGGGTTTCTTGCCATAAACCATGTCCTACAATGTGAGTTTCTCATTTTCCACGTTTTTCAGGTTTTCTCTCCATATTCCTGTTCCTACAATGTTAGTTTTTAATTTTCCACGTTTTTCAGGGTTTCTTGCCATATTCTAGGTCCTACAGTGAGATTTTATCATTTTTCATGATTTTCAGGTTTTCTCGCCATATCCCAGGTCCTTCAGTGTGAGGTTTTTTTTTTTTTTTTAATTTATTTTATGCAAGTACACTGTAGCTGTCTTCAGACACTCCAGAAGAGGGCGCCAGATCTCTTTACGGATGGTTGTGAGCCACCATGTGGTTGCTGGGTTTTGAACTCTGGACCTTTGGAAGAGCAGTCCGGTGCTCTTACCCACTGAGCCATCTCACCAGCCCTCAGTGTGAGTTTTTAATTTTCCACGGTTTTCTGTGTTTCTTGCCATATTCCATATCCTACCATTTGAGTTTCTTTTTGTTCACATTATTCAGGGGTTCTTGCCATATTCTAGGTACTGCAGTGTGATTTTCTCATTTTTTATTATTTTTAGGATTTTTAATTACCCGATTTTTTCAGGTTTTCTCCCCATATTCTAATTCCTGCAGTATGATTTTTATCATTTTACACCTCTTTCTGGGTTTCTTGCCACATTCCAGGTCCTCCAGTGTGAGTTTCTCCTTTTCCACGTTTTATAGGGAATCATGCCATATTCCAGGTCCTAGAGTGTGAGTTTTTAATTTTCCACGTTTTTCAGGATTTCTCACCATATTCCAGGTCCTACAGTGTGATTCTCTCATTTTCCACAATTTTAAGGTTTTCTTTCCATATTCCAGTTCTTATAGTTTGAGTTTCTCATTTTTCACATTTTTAAGTTCTTCTCACCATATTCCAGGTCCTAGAGTGTGAGTTTTTAATCGTCCACGTGTTTCAGGGTTTCTTGCCATATTCCAGATTCTACAGTGTGATTTTCTCATTTTCTGTGATTTTTCAGGTTTTCTTGCCATATTCCCAGTCCTATAGTATAAGTTTTCAATTTCCCATGTTTGTCAAGTTTCTCAACATATTCCAAGTCCTATAGTTTGAGATTCTCATTTTTCAGTGTTTCTAGCCTTATACCAGGTCCTGTAGTGTTATTTTCTCATTTTCTTTTTTTTTTAAAGATTTATTTATTTATTATATGTAAGTACACTGTAGCTGTCCTCAGACACTTCAGAAGGGGGAGCCAGATCTCGTTACGGATGGTTGTGAGCCACCAAATTTTCTTGCCATGTCCCTGGTCCTACACTGTTATATTTTTATTTTCCACATTCTTCAGGTTTTCTCGCCATATTCCAGGTCCTACAGTATGAGTTTTTAATTTCTACGTTTTTCAAAGTTTCTCTCCATATTCCAGGTCCTACAGTGTGAATTTCTCATTTTAAATGTATTTCCGTTTTCTTGCCACATTCCAGGTCCTACAGGGTAAGTTTTTAATTTTTCACGTTTTTCAGGGTTTCTTGCGATATTCCAGGTACTGCATTATGATTTTCTAATTTTTCCCCTCTTTCTGGGTTTCTAGACACATTCCAGGTCCTACAGTGTGGTTGTCTCATTTTCCACCTTTTTCCGGGTTTCATCCCATATTCCAGTTCCTACAGCGTGAGTTTCTCATTTTCCACGTTTTTTTTTTTTCATTGTTTCTTGCCATATTCCAGGTCCTACAGTGTTTGTTTTTAAATTTCCACGTTTTTCAGGGGTTCTTGTCATATTTCTGTTCCTACCATTTGAGTTTATCATTTTTCACATTTTTCAGTATTTGTCGCCATATACCTGGTCATAGAGTGTAAGTTTTTAAATTTCCACTGTTTTTCAGGGTTTCTCACAATATTCCAGGTCCTACATTTTGAGTTTTTAATTTTCGACGTTTTTCAGGGTTTATCGCCATATTCAAGGTCTACAGTGTGATTTTCTCATATTTGATGATTTTCAATTTTTCTTTCCATATTTCAGTTCCTACAGTGTTATTTTTTATGTTTCACGTTTTTTAGGGTTTCTCTGTCACTGTGCTCAACTGTGGTTTTACAATGCTCCACTGTGATGTCCCACTTTTCTACGCTGTTGTCACCCTGCTCTAATGTGATCTCACAGTGCTCCACTGTGGTGTCACAGTGCTCCACTTCATTGTCACAATGCTCCACTTTGGTGTCACAGTATGCCACTGTGGTATCAGATTTCTCATCTCTGGTGTCACAATGCTCCACTGTGGTGTCACATGCTCCACTGTGTTGTCAGAGATCTCTACTGTAGTTTCATTGTGGTTCACTGTGGGGAGACAGTGCTGCACTGTGGTATCACAGTGGTCCACTGTTGTGTCACAGTGCTCACTGTGGTTTATCAGTGCTCTACTGTGGTATCACAGTGCTCCACTGTCATGTCACAGTGCTCCACTCTACTGTCACCGTGCTGCTCTGTGTTGTCACAGTGCTCCACTGTGGTGTCACACTGCTACACTATTGTGTCACAGTGTTCCACCTTTCTGACACAGTTCTTTACAGTGATGTAAGTGTGCTCCCCTCACTGTCACACTGCTACACTGTCGTGTCACAGTGCTCAACTGTCATGTCACAATGCTCCACTCTGATGCCACAGTGGTCCACTGTGCTGTGACAGTGGTCCACTGTGCTGTCACAGTGCTGCATTGTAGTGTCACAGTGCTCCACTCTCGGGTCACAGTACTCCACTCTGCTGTCACAGTGCTCCACAGTGGTGTCACAGTGCTTTACAGTGCTTTACAGTGATGTCAGAGTGTTCCACTCTGATGTTGCACTGCTCTACTCTGTTGTCACACTCCTCCACTGTGGTGTCATTGTGCTCCTCTGTGGTGTCACAGTGCTCCTCTTCGTTGTCACAGTGCTCCACGGTGCTGTCACCCTACTCCTCTGTGGTGTCACATTTCTCCACTGTGGTGTCACAATGCTCCACTGTGGTGTCACATTCTCCACTGTGGTTTCACATGCTCTAGTGTGTTGTCATATACCCTAAAGATGCTCCAACAAAGAACAAAGATACGTGCATCAATGTGTTCACTAAACCCTAATTTTTAATAACCATGGAAACAACCCAGATGTCCCTCTATGGAAGAATTGTTACAGAAACACTGTGGTACATTTACACAATGGAATATTACTCAGATATTAAAAAATGATCGCATCATAAACGTTGTAGGCACATGGATGGAACTAGAAAATATTTTCTTGAGTGAGGTAACCCAAATCCAAAAGGCCTTGCATGGTATGTACTCACCGATAAGTGGATTTTAGCCCAAAAGCTCAGAACACCCATGCCACAACTAAAAGTCAAGAAGGGAGACCAAAGTGTCAGTTCTTCAAACCTACTTAGAAGAGGTATCAAAATAATCATGGCAGGCAGAGGAAGTGGTGGTATCAGGGTGGGAGAGAGAAAGGGAGGGGAAGAAAGAAGGAAGGACAGGGTCAGGTTTGGGAAGAGACTGGAGAGACGTCTAGAGGGCCAGGAGAATGAATAGGAATAAGTAGCAGCGGGGTTTGGGGAACTAGGAGATGCACTAGAAATTCCCAGATGCCAGGAATTCAAGAGGTTCCCAGAACTCAATGGGATAACAACAGCTGAAATACAGGGGAGTGCTACGCCCTGGTCGAGTCAACTGGACAAGCCGAGAGGCTTAAAAGTCACTCATGAGGCAAAGAGTTTCAAAGAAGCTCTCCTCCTGGAGTCTAGTGTTCCCTAACCATACAGTAATTTTTCATTCCCGAGTTTCATTCTCGAGTTAGTCTAGTGTATGGATCCACGTGCTCTCTTTCAATATTTTCCTATCATAAGTGCCTTTTAAGATTGAATTCTGACATAGCTAAACCAGTGTTCCAACAGTCTTAGTTCGTCCTTAGCGAGACCTTGGGCTTGGATTTCAGTACTGCCCCTGGTATTACACTAAAAGTTAGGTCACTGCCCTTCACAGGAATCTACCATCACCTAGGAAGAAAGAAGTTTCTGACCATAGGGGAAACCAGAATAGATGCTTAGTATTATAGGTGAGTTACACCTATTTACAGGAATTTACTATGGTTTAGGAAGCAGATCGGGCTGTGGTTTTAGAGTATTGCATTATTCATGAGATGGTTAGCTAGAACGGAACTCCCTAGTTAGAACCATGACTTGGGTGTGAAAGCTCTTGCCCTAGGAGTGAAAAGTTCTCACACCAGACTTCTAAGACTATAGCTGACCTTAAATAGGGCTAACTTTGTCTCAATTATTTTACTGCCCAGTTCCTTCCGATCTTTGTGTTTTCATTCCTCTGTTCTGTGTAAGAATCATTAAGCATCCGATTACCTCATTTGTACCTTGCGGGTATGTCACCCAACTTCTTTATTGTCTTCTGTATAAAAAGTCTGAAGCTCGAATTGTAAAATTACATTCAGATTATACACACGAACTCTCATGTGTGTGTCTGTTTGTCACTCGCTCATCCACGCTTTGCCCACCTGCGACGAGAGACCCCGTTCCACGCAGACACAGGGACCCAGAGGGTCTGCGGCAGGGGAGATAAAGCCTGAAGGGACTATATCCAGGAGATGGACATGGGACTCAGTTGAGGGATGGGGACACCCACCCATTTAAAAAAAATACTGAAAATTGTCTCTGTCTAAAGGAAATATAGGGACAAAAATGGAGCAGAGACTGAAGGAAAGGCCATCCAGAGACTATAGCACTGTATTCTACCCACAGACACAAAACCCCAACACTACTGCTCATGCCAAGATGTGCTTACAGACAGGAGCCTTGTATGTCTGTGTATCCTCTGAGAGCCTCTGTCAGCAACTGACTAAGACAGATGGAGAAACTCACAGAAACTATTGGACTGAGTGTGGGGACACCAATGGAAAAATTAGGGGAAGGGCTGAAGGAGCTGAAGGGGATGGCAACCCCACAGGACAAACAACAGTATCAATTAACCAGACCCCTCAGAGCTCCCAGGGAGTAATCTACCAACTAAAGGAGTATACATGGGCGGGTTTATGACTAGAAATACTTATGTAGAGGAGAACTACCTTGTCTGGCATCAGTGGGAGGGGTGGAACTTGGTCCTGTTGAGGCTTGATACCCCAGAGAAGGGGGATACTAGAGGGATTAGGTGGGAGTGGCTGGGTGTGGAGGGGGAAAAGTTGGGCCTCAGGGAGGGGAGAGCAGGAGGGGGATAATACTTGAAATATAAACAAGTGAAATGATTAATACATTTTAAAGGGTGGAGGGGTTGAGATCATCCTTGGTTGTGTATTGGATGTGAAGCCTGCCTGGGAAAATGAGAGGAGAAGTGGAGAGGGAAAGAAAGAGCAAGTGGCAGAGAAATCAAGTCCATCTTGAGCTGTGTGCCAAGATGCTGTCTAGAAGACAATCGATTAAGAAAATAGAACAGAGTCTGTTGGCTCCAGCTTAGACTCTATTGCTGCCTTTGACCTCCTCTCCCTTCCTCCTCCAGGTTGATGACTCTGTGGTTTAAAGCCAGCTGATACTCTAGCCAGAACACAAACACCTGGAGCAGTACTCTTAGGGGTAATTCTTCACAAACCATGCCAATAGCCACTCTGCACTCTTCAGTGCAACAGAAGGAAGGAGGATGGGAGTAAGGAGGAGACGGTGGAAGGAAATAGAAAAAGATGGAAGGACAAAGGAAAGAAAGGAGAGTCACTAACAAGACATACGTTATCAAAGACACAGTGAGTGACTAGTCCATTTCCCAGAATATAGCGAAGTAAAACTAGCTTTACCAAAACAATTATTTGGTGTCAATTTATGGATTTCCTTAGTTGTTTACTAAAGTGTTGCTTGCACTCTGTTTGCAGAGCCCAGCTTCACTTGCTACCTGAACCAGAGAGGCCTAAAGAGCCAGGTGAGGCAGTGGCCCATTGCCCTTCCCAGCCTGCTGAATGATGCCAGCACTTAAACACTAGCTTGTCCACCCTACCTTATGGTTTTAAAGTATAAAATGAAATTACAAAGACTTGCAGGAGCTGTCTTGGCTTCGGTCCACCTTTGACATCTCTCTTCCACTCTCAGTTGTTTCCCTGTGCTTATTCAGGAAGGTTGTCCCAACAATCACTGTTCTTGGACTCAAAGTATCTGGTTTTTTTTTTTTTTTTTCTTTCTTTCAGTGTGATTTTTTTTCTTTCTTTCAGTGTGATTTTCTCATTTCCATGTTTTTCAAGTTTTTTCGTAATTCTGGGTCCTACAGTGTGATTTTCTCATTTTCCTCCATTTTCAGGTTTTCTCAACATATTTGGGGTCCTTCAGTGTGAGTTTTTAATTTTCTACTTTTTTCAAGTTTTCTCGCCATATTCGGGGATCCTTCAGTGTGAATTTTTAATTTCTACTTTTTTCAGTTTTTCTCACCTATTCTGTGTCCTTCAGTGTGAGTTTTTAATTTTCCCTCATTTTTCAGGTTTTCTTGCCATATTCCGGGTCCTTCAGTGTGAATTTTTAATATTCCACGTTTTTCAGGTTTTTTGGTCATATTCTTGGTCCTACAGTGTAATTTCCTCATTTCAAAGTGTTTCAGGTTTTTCTTGCCGTATTCCAGGTCCTTCAGTGTGAATTATTACTTTTTCAAGTTTTCAGTATTTCTCGACATATTCTGGGTAATACAGTGTGAATTTTTAATTTTCCACTTTTTTTCCTATTTTCTCGCCATATTCTGGGACCGACAGTGTGAATTTTTTAATTTTTCACCTTTTTCAGGGTTTCTCGCATATTCTGGTCCTGCAGTGTGATTTTCTCATTTTCACTTTTTTCAAATTTTTTGGTAATTCATGGTCCTACAGTGTCATTTTCTCATTTTCCACCTTTTTCAGGTTTTCTCGCAATATTTGGGGTCATTCAGTGTGAGTTTTTACTTTTCTAATTTTTCAGGTTTCTCGACATATTCTGGGTCCTACAGCGTCCATTTTAATTTTCCAAGTTTTTCAGGGTTTCTCGGCATATTCTGGGTCCTACAGTGTGATTTTCTCATTTTCCACTTTTTTCAATTTTTTTCGCATTACTGTGTTCTACAGTATGATTTTCTCATTTTCCACCTTTTTCAGGTTTTCTCCATATATTGGGGTCCTTCAGTGTAAGTTTTTTATTTTCTACTTTTTTCAGGGTTTCTCGCCATATTCTCAGTCCTCCAGCGTGTATTTTTAATATTCTACTCTTTTCAGGTTTTTCTCGCCCATATTCTGGGTCCTTCAGTGTGAGTTTTTAATTTTACTTGTTTTTCAGGTTTTCTCGCCATATTCCAGGTCCTTCAGTGTGAGTTTTTAATTTTCCACATTTTTCAGCATTTCTCGCCATATTCTGAGTAATACAGTGTGAATCTTAATTTTCCACTTTTCATGGATTCTCGCCATATTCTGTGTCCCTAATGTGTGAATTTTTAATTTCACGTTTTTCAGAGTTTCTAGGCATATTCTGGGTCCTGCAGTGTGATTTTCTCATTTTCCACGTTTTTTCAAGTTTTTACGTAATTCTGGGTCCTTCAGTGTGAGTTTATAATTTCCTCGTTTTTCAGGATTTCTTGCCATATTCGGGGTCCTTCAGTGTGAATTTTTAATTTTCCACGTTTTTCAGGTTTTTTGGTCATATTCTGGGTTCTTACAGAATGATTTGTCATTTTCACGTTTTTCAGGTTTTCTTGCTGTATTCCGGGTCCTTCAGTGTGAATTTTTAATTTCCACGTTTTTCAGAATTTCCTGCCATATCTGGTAATACAGTGTGAATTTTTAATTTTCCACTTTTTTCATGGGTTCTTGCCATAATCTGGGTCCGACAGTGTGAATTTTTTATTTTCATCTTTTCAGGGTTTCTTGGCATATTTCTGGGTCCTACAGTATGATTTTCTCATTTTCCACTTTTTCAGGTTTTCTCGCCATATTTGGGGGTCCTTCTGTGTGAGTTTTTAATTTTCTATTTTTTTCAGGTTTAATCGCCATATTCGGGGTCCTTCAGTGTGAATATTTAATTTTCTCACTTTTCTTAAGGTTTCTCTCCATATTCGGGGGTCCTGCAGTGTGAATTTTTAATTTTCTACTTATTCAGTTTTTCTCACCTATTCTGGGACCTTCAATGTGAGTTTTTAATTTCCCTCGTTTTTTCAAGTTTTCTCGCCATATTTGGGGTGGTTTCAGTGTGAATTTTTAATTTTCAACTGTTTTCATGGATTCTCGCCATATTCTGTGT
>NW_028227774.1:47500-76092 GCF_978045245.1 Mus caroli | reverse complement strand
AACTAACACTGAAGGACCCCAAATATGCCGAAAAATCCTGAAAAATGTGGAAAATGAGAAAATCACGCTGTAGGACCAAGAATTATGAAAAAACTTGAAAAACGTGGAAAATGAGATAATCACACTGCAGGACACAGAATATGCCGAGAAATCCTGAAAACGTGAAAATTAAAAATTCACACTATCGGACCCAGAATATGGTGAGAAATACTGAAAAAAGTGAAAATTAAAAATTCACACTTAAGGACCCGAAATATGGCGAGAAAACCTGAAACACGAGGAAAATTAAAAACTCACAGTGAAGGACCCAGAATATGGCGAGAAAACCTGAAAAAAGTAGAAAATTAAAAATTCACACTGAAGGACCCAAAATATGCCAAGAAATCCTGAAAACGTGCAAAATTAAAAATACATGCTGTAGGACCCAGAATATGGAAAGAAACCCTGAAAAAAGTAGAAAATTAAAAAGTCACGCTAAAGGACCCCAAATATGGCGAAAAAACCTGAAAAGGTGGAAAATGAGAAAATCACACTGCAGGACCCAGAATATGCCGAGAAACCCTGAAAAAGGCGAAAATTTAAAATTCACACTGTCAGACCCAGAATATGGATGAGAAACCCTGAAAAAAAGTAGAATATTTAAAACTCACACTGAAGCACCCCAAATATGGCGAGAAAACCTGAAAAAGGTGGAAAATGAGAAAATCACAGGGTGGGACCCACAATATGCTGAGAAACCCTGAAAAACGTGGACAATTAAAAATACATGCTGTAGGACCCAGAATATGGCCAGAAAACCTGAAAAATTTAGAAAATTAAAAACTCACACTGAAGGACCACGAATATGTGGAGAATACCTGAAAAAGGAGGAAAATGAGAAAATCACACTGTAGGACCCAGAATTACGAAAAAACTTGAAAAACGTGGAAAATGAGAAAATCACACTGCAGGACCCAGAATATGCCGAGAAACCATGAAAAACTTGAAAATTAAAAATTCACACTGTCTGACCCCAAATATGGCGATTAACCCTGAAAAAGGTGGAAAATGAGAAAATCACACTGTAGGACCCAGAATATGCTGAGAAACACTGAAAAACTTGGAATATTTAAAAAACACGCTGTAGGACCCATAATATAGGCAGAAACCCTGAAAAAAGTAGAAAATTACAAACTCACTCTGAAGGAACGCAAATATTGGGAGAAAACCTGATAAATGTGGAAAATGAGAAAATCACACTATAGGACCCAGAATATGCAGAGAAACCTGAAAAAACGTGAAAAATAAAAATTCACACTGTCAGACCAGAATATGGCGAAAAACCATGAAAAAATTGGAAAATTAAAAATTCACACTGTATTACCCAGAATATGGCGAGAAATACTGAAAAACGTGGAAAATTTAAAATTCACACTGAAGGACCTGGAATATTTCATGAAAACCAGAAAAAAGTGAAAATGAGAAAATCCCACTGTAGGACCTAGAATATGAGGAAAAAACCTGAAAACGTGGAAAATTAAAAATTCACATTGAAGGACCCAAATATGGCAAGAAAACCTGAAAAAGTTGGAAAATGAGTATAATCACACTGTAGGACCCAGAATAGCGAAAAAACTTGAAAAACATCGAAAATGAGAAAATCACACTGCAGGACCCAGAATATGCTGAGAAACCCGTAAAAACTTGAAAATTAAAAATTCACACTATTGGACCCAGAATATGGCGAGAAACCCTGAAAAAAATAGAAAATTAAAAACTCACAGTGAAGGAGCCCAAATATGGCGAGAAAACCTGAAAAAGGTCGAAAATGAGAAAATCACACTGTAGGACCCAGAATTACAAAAAATATGAAAAACATCAAAAATGAGAAAATCACACTGTAGGACCCAGAATATGCCAAGAAACCATGAAAAACTTGGAAAATTAAAAATACACGCTGTAGGACCCAGAATATGGCCAGAAACTTTGAAAAAAGTAGAAAATTAAAAACTCACTCAGAAGGACACCAAATATGGCGAGAAAACCTGAAAAAGGTGCAAAATGAGAAAATCACACTGAAGGACACAGAATAAAGAAAAAACTTGAAAAACGTGGAAAATGAGAAAATCACACTACAGGACCCAGAAAATGCCTAGACATCCTGAAAAATGTGAAATTTAAGAATTCACACTATTGGACAAGAAACCCTGAAAAACATGAAAATTAAAAATTCACACTGAAGGACCTAGAATATGGCGAGAAAACCTGAAAAAAGTTGAAAATTCAAAATTCACACTGAAGGACCCCGAATATGGCGAGAAACACTGAAAAACGTGGAAAATTAAAACTTCACACTGTAGGACCAGAATATGGCAAGAAACCTTGAAAACGTGGAAAAATAAAAAATCACACTGTCGGTCGCAGAATATCCTGAGAAAACCTGAAAAAGGCAGAAAATGAGAAAATCACACTGTTGGACCCAGAATATGACACAAAAAAAAAACCTGAAAAACGTGGAAAATTAAAAATTCACACTGAAGTACCCAGAATATGGCGAGAAACACTGAAAAAAGTAGAAAATTAAAAACTAACACTGAAGGACCCCAAATATGCCGAAAAATCCTGAAAAATGTGGAAAATGAGAAAATCACGCTGTAGGACCAAGAATTATGAAAAAACTTGAAAAACGTGGAAAATGAGATAATCACACTGCAGGACACAGAATATGCCGAGAAATCCTGAAAACGTGAAAATTAAAAATTCACACTATCGGACCCAGAATATGGTGAGAAATACTGAAAAAAGTGAAAATTAAAAATTCACACTTAAGGACCCGAAATATGGCGAGAAAACCTGAAACACGAGGAAAATTAAAAACTCACAGTGAAGGACCCAGAATATGGCGAGAAAACCTGAAAAAAGTAGAAAATTAAAAATTCACACTGAAGGACCCAAAATATGCCAAGAAATCCTGAAAACGTGCAAAATTAAAAATACATGCTGTAGGACCCAGAATATGGAAAGAAACCCTGAAAAAAGTAGAAAATTAAAAAGTCACGCTAAAGGACCCCAAATATGGCGAAAAAACCTGAAAAGGTGGAAAATGAGAAAATCACACTGCAGGACCCAGAATATGCCGAGAAACCCTGAAAAAGGCGAAAATTTAAAATTCACACTGTCAGACCCAGAATATGGATGAGAAACCCTGAAAAAAAGTAGAATATTTAAAACTCACACTGAAGCACCCCAAATATGGCGAGAAAACCTGAAAAAGGTGGAAAATGAGAAAATCACAGGGTGGGACCCACAATATGCTGAGAAACCCTGAAAAACGTGGACAATTAAAAATACATGCTGTAGGACCCAGAATATGGCCAGAAAACCTGAAAAATTTAGAAAATTAAAAACTCACACTGAAGGACCACGAATATGTGGAGAATACCTGAAAAAGGAGGAAAATGAGAAAATCACACTGTAGGACCCAGAATTACGAAAAAACTTGAAAAACGTGGAAAATGAGAAAATCACACTGCAGGACCCAGAATATGCCGAGAAACCATGAAAAACTTGAAAATTAAAAATTCACACTGTCTGACCCCAAATATGGCGATTAACCCTGAAAAAGGTGGAAAATGAGAAAATCACACTGTAGGACCCAGAATATGCTGAGAAACACTGAAAAACTTGGAATATTTAAAAAACACGCTGTAGGACCCATAATATAGGCAGAAACCCTGAAAAAAGTAGAAAATTACAAACTCACTCTGAAGGAACGCAAATATTGGGAGAAAACCTGATAAATGTGGAAAATGAGAAAATCACACTATAGGACCCAGAATATGCAGAGAAACCTGAAAAAACGTGAAAAATAAAAATTCACACTGTCAGACCAGAATATGGCGAAAAACCATGAAAAAATTGGAAAATTAAAAATTCACACTGTATTACCCAGAATATGGCGAGAAATACTGAAAAACGTGGAAAATTTAAAATTCACACTGAAGGACCTGGAATATTTCATGAAAACCAGAAAAAAGTGAAAATGAGAAAATCCCACTGTAGGACCTAGAATATGAGGAAAAAACCTGAAAACGTGGAAAATTAAAAATTCACATTGAAGGACCCAAATATGGCAAGAAAACCTGAAAAAGTTGGAAAATGAGTATAATCACACTGTAGGACCCAGAATAGCGAAAAAACTTGAAAAACATCGAAAATGAGAAAATCACACTGCAGGACCCAGAATATGCTGAGAAACCCGTAAAAACTTGAAAATTAAAAATTCACACTATTGGACCCAGAATATGGCGAGAAACCCTGGAAAAAGTAGAAAATTAAAAACTCACAGTGAAGGACCCCAAATATGGCTAGAAAACCTGAAAAAGGTGAAAAATGAGAAAATCACACTGTAGGACCCAGAATTACGAAAAAACTTGAAAGATGTGGAAAATGAGGAAATCACACTTCAGGACCCAGAATATGCTCTGAAACCCTGAATAACGTGAAAATTAAAAATTCACACTGTCGGACACAGAATATGGTAAGAAAACCTGAAAAACGTTGAAATGAGAAAATCACACTGTAGGACCTAGAATATGCTGAGAAACCCTGAAAAACGTGAAAATAAAATATTCACACTATCGGACCCAGAATATGGCAAGAAAACCTGAAAAACGTAGAAAATTATAAATTCACATTGAAGGACCCAGAATATGGCGAGAAAACCTGAAAAACAAGGAAAATTAAAAACTCACACTGAAGGACCCAGAATATGGCGAGAAAACCTGATAAAAGCAGAAAATTATAATCTCAAACAGAAGTAACCCTAATATGGCGAGAAAAACTGTAAAAGGTGGAAAATGAGAAAATCACACTGAAGGACCCAGAATATGGCAAGAAAACCTGAAAAACATGTAGAATTAAAAATACACGTGGTAGGACCGAGAATATGGTGAGAAACCCTGAAAAAAGTAGAAAATTACAAACTCACACTGAAGGACCCCAAATATGGCAAGAAAAATTGGGAAAGGTACAGTATGAGAAAATCACACTGCAGGACCCAGAATATGGCGAGAAACCCTGAAAAACGTGGAAAATTAAAAATTCACACTGAAGGACCCGGGATATGGCCAGACCCTGAAAAACGAGGAAAATTAAAAACTCACACTGAAGGATACCTAATATTGCCAGAAAACCAGAAAAAGGAGGAAAATGAGAATAATCACACTGAAGGACAGAGAATATGCTGAGTACGGTAAGAAACCCTGAAAAAGTTTAAAAAAAGAGAAAATCACACTGTAGGACTTGGAATATGGTGAGAAACACTGAAAAAGTCAAAAAATGAGAATATCACCCTGTAGGACTTGGAATATGGTGAGAAACGCTGAAAAAGTCAAAAAATGAGAAAATCATGCAGTAGGACCCAGTATATGGTGAGAAATCCTGAAAGAAGTCGAAAAATGAGAAAATCACACAGTAGGACCTGGAAGCTAGTGAGAAACCCTGAAAAAGTCGAAAAATGAGAAAATCAAACTGTAGGACCTGGAATATGTTGAGAAACCCTGAAAAATTCAAAAAAAGCAAAAATCACACTCTAGGACTTGGAATATGATGAGAAACCCTGAAAAAGTAAAAAAAAAATGAGAAAATCACACTGTAGTACCTGGAATATGGTGAGAAACACTAAAAAAGTATTAAAATGAGAAAATCACACAGTAGGACCTGGAATATGGTGATAAACTCTGAAATAGTCAAAAACATGAGAAAAATCACGCAGTAGTACCTGGAATATGGTGAGAAACCCTGAAAAAGTCGAAAAATGAGAAAATCACGCAGTAGGACCTGGAATATGGTGAGAAACTCTGAAAAAGTCGAAAAATAAGAAATTCACACTTGTAGGACCTACAATATGGTGAGAAACCCTGAAAAAGTCCAAAAAAGAGAAAATCACACTCTAGGACTTGGAATATGATGAGAAAACCTGAAAAAGTAAAAAAATGAATAAATCACACTGTAGTACCTAGAATATGGTGAGAAATACTGAAAAAGTCTTAACGTGAGAAAATCACACAGTAGGACCTGGAATATGGTGAGAAACCCTGAAACATTTGAAAAATAAGAAAATCAAACTTGTAGTACCTGCAATATGGTGAGAAACCCTGAAAAAGTCGAAAAATGAGAAAATCACACTATAGGACATGGAATAAGATGAGAAACTGTGAAAATTTTAAAAAATGAATAAAATACACTGTAGTAGTTGGAACATGGTGAGAAACCCTGCAAAAGTCGAAAAATAAGAAATACACACTTGTAGGACCTGCAATATGGTGAGAATCACTGAAAAACTCGAAAAATGAGAAAATCACACTCTAGGACTTGGAATATGATGAGAAACCCTGAAAAAGTCGAAAAATGAGAAAATTACACTGGTGGACCTGGAATATGTTGAGAAACCCTTTAAAAGTCGCAAAAAGAGAAAGTCACCCTGTAGGACTTGGAATATGATGAGAAAACCTGAAAAAGTCAAAAAATGAGAAAATAACACTGTAGTACCTTGAATATGGTGAGAAAACACTGAAAAAGTCGAAAAATGAGAAAATCACACAGTAGGACCTGGAATATGGTGAGAAACCCTGAAGCAGTCGAAAAATAAGAAAATCAAATTTGTCGTATCTGCAATATGGTGAGAAACCCTGAAAAAGTCAAAAAATGAGAAAAATACACTGAAGGAGCTGGAATATGGTGAGAAACCCTGAAAAAGTCAAAAAATAAGAAATTCACACTTGTAGGACCTGCAATAGGGTGAGAAAAGTCGAAAAATGAGAAAATCACGCAGTAGGACCAGGAATATTGTGAGAAAACGTGAAAAAGTCTAAAAATGAGAAAATCACACTGTAGGACCTGGAATATGGTGAGAAACACTGAAAAAGTCGAAAAATGAGAAAATCACACTTTAGGACTTGGAATATGATGAGAAACACTGAAAAACTCGAAAAAAGAAAAAATCACGCATTAGGAGCGGCAATTTGGTGAGAAACACTGAAAAAGTCTTAAAATGAGAAAATCACACTGTAGGACCTGGAATATGGTGAGAAACCCTGAAAAAGTCAAAAAATGAGAAAATCAAACTGTAGGTCCTGGAATATGGTGAGAAACCCTGAAAAAGTCAAAAATGAGAAAAATCACACTGTAATACATGGAATAAGTGGAGAAACTCTGAAAGAGTCAACAAATTAGAAAAAAAAAACACTCTAGGACATGGATAAACATGAGAAACCCTGAAAAAGTCAAAAAATGAGAAAATCACACTGTAGGACTTGGAATATGATGAGAAACCCTAAAAAAGTCGAAAAATGAGAAAATCACACTGTAGGACTTGGAATATGGTGAGGAACCCTGAAAAAGTCGAAAAATGAGAAAATCATGCAGTAGGACCTGGAATATGGTGAGAAAACCTGAAAAAGTCTTAAAATGAGAAAATCACACTGTAGGACTTGGAGTAAGATGAGAAACCCTGAAAAAGTCAAAAAATGAGAAAATCACACTATAGGACTTGGAATATGGTGAGAAACCCTGAAAAAGTCAAAAAATGAGCAAATCATGCAGTAGGACCTGGAATATGGTCAGAAACACTGAAAAAGTCTAAAAATTAAAAAGTCACACATTAGGACCTGGAATATGGTGAGAATATCTGAAAAAGTCGAAAAATAAGAAATTCATACTTGTAGGACCTACAATATGATGAGAAACCCAGAAAAAGTCAAAAAATGAGAAAATTACACTGTAGGACCTGGAATATTTTTGAGAAACCCTGAAAAAGTCCGAAAAGGAGAAAATCACACTCTAGGACTTGGAATAAGATGAAAAAACCTGAAAAAGTCAAAAAATGAGAAAATCATATTGTAGTACCTAGAATATGGTGAGAAACACTGAAAAAGTCTTAACGTGAGAAAATAACACAGTAGGACCTGGAATATGGTGAGAAACCCTGAAATATTTGAAAAATAAGAAAATCAAACTTGTAGTACCTGCAATATGGTGAGAAACCCTGAAAAAGTCGAAAAATGAGAAAATCACACTGTTCGACTTGGAATAAGATGAGAAACCGTGAAAATTTTAAAAAATGAGAAAAATACACTGTAGTAGATGGAACATGGTGAGAAACCCTGCAAAAGTCGAAAAATAAGAAATTCACACTTGTAGGACCTGCAATATGGTGAGAATCCCTGAAAAACTCGAAAAATGAGAAAATCACACTCTAGGACTTGGAATATGATGAGAAACCCTGAAAAAGTCGAAAAATGAGAAAATCACACAGTAGGACCTGCAATATGGTGAGAAACCCTGAAACAGTCGAAAAATAAGAAATTCAAACTTGTAGTACCTGCAATATGGTGAGAAACCCTGAAAAATTCGAAAAATGAGAAAATCACACTGTAGGACTTGGAATAAGATGAGAAATCATGAAAAAGTCAAAAAATGAGAGAAATACACTGTAGGAGCTGGAATATGGTGAGAAACCCCGAAAAAGTCGAAAAATAAGAAAATTACACTTGTAGGACCACCAATATGGTGAGAAACACTGAAAAAGTCAAAAAATGAGAAAAATCACACTGTAGTACATGGATAATGGTGATATAATCTGAAGAAGTCAAAAAATTAGAAAAATCACACTCTAGGACTTGGAATAAGATGAGAAACCCCGAAAAGTCAAAAAATGAGAAAATCACACTGTAGGACTTGGAATATGATGAGAAACCCTGAAAAAGTCAAAAAATGAGAAAATCACACTGTACGACTTGGAATATGGTGAGAAACCCTGAAAAAGTCGAAAAATGAGAAAATCACGCTGTAGGACCAGGAATATTGTGAGAAAACGTGAAAAAGTCTAAAAATGAGAAAAATACACTGTAGGAGCTGGAATGTGGTGAGAAAACCTGATAAAGTCGAAAAATAAGAAACTCACACTTGTTTGACCTCCAATATGGTTAGAAACCCTGAAAAAGTCTTAAAATGAGAAAATCACACTGTAGGACCTGGAATATGGTGAGAAACACTGAAAAAGTCAAAAAATGAGAAAATCACACTTTAGGACTTGGAATATGATGAGAAACCCATAAAAGTCAAAAAATGAGAAAATCACGCTGTAGGGTTGGAATATGGTGAGAAAAACTGAAAAAGTCGAAAAAAGAAAAAAATCACGCATTAGGAGCGGCAATTTGGTGAGAAACACTGAAAAAGGCTTAAAATGAGAAAATCACACTGTAGGACCTGGAATATGGTGAGAAACCCTGAAAAGGTAAAAAAATGAGAAAAATCACACTGTAATACATGGAGTAAGTGGAGAAACTCTGAAAGAGTCAACAAATTAGAAAAATAACACTCTAGGACATGGAATAAGATGAGAAACCCTGAAAAAGTCAAAAAATGAGAAAATCACACTGTAGGACTTGGAATATGATGAGAAACCCTAAAAAAGTCGAAAAATGAGAAAATCACACTGTAGGACTTGGAATATGGTGAGGAACCCTGAAAAAGTCGAAAAATGAGAAAATCATGCAGTAGGACCTGGAATATGGTGAGAAACCCTGAAAAAGTCTTAAAATGAGAAAATCACACTGTAGGACCTGGAATATGGTGAGAAACCCTGAAAAAGTCAAAGAAAGAGAAAAACACACTCTAGGACTTGGAATATGATGAGAAACCCTGAAAAAGTAAAAAAATGAGAAAATCAAACTGTAGGTCCTGGAATAAGGTGAGAAACCCTGAAAAAGTCCAAAACTGAGAAAAATCACACTGTAATACATGGAATAAGTGGAGAAACTCTGAAAGAGTCGACAAATTAGAAAAATAACACTCTAGGACATGGAATAATATGAGAAACCCTGAAAAAGTCAAAAAATGAGAAAATCACACTGTAGGACTTGGAATATGATGAGAAACCCTGAAAAAGTAAAAAAATGAGAAAATCACACAGTACGACTTGGAATATGGTGAGAAACCCTGAAAAAGTCGAAAAATGAGAAAATCACACTGTAGGACTTGGAGTAAGATGAGAAACCCTGAAAAAGTCAAAAAATGAGAAAATCACCATATAGGACTTGGAATATGGTGAGAAACCCTGAAAAAGTAAAAAATGAGCAAAATATGCAGTAGGACCTGGAATATGGTGAGAAACACTGAAAAAGTCTTAACATGAGAACAATCATACTGTAGGACCTGGAATATGATCAGAAACACTGAAAATGTCTAAAAATGAGAAAATCACACATTAGGACCTGGAATATGGTGATAAACTCTGAAAAAGTCAAAAAAATGAGAAAATTACACTGTAGGACCTGGAATATTTTTTGAGAAACCCTGAAAAAGTCCGAAAAAGAGAAAATCACACTCTAGGACTTGGAATAGGATGAGAAAACCTGAAAAAGTCAAAAAATGAGAAAATCACACTGTAGTACCTAGAATATGGTGAGAAACACTGAAAAAGTCTTAACGTGAGAAAATCACACAGTAGGACCTGGAATATGGTGAGAAACCCTGAAACATTTGAAAAATAAGAAAATCAAACTTGTAGTACCTGCAATATGGTGAGAAACCCTGAAAAAGTCGAAAAATGAGAAAATCACACTGTTCGACTTTGAATAAGATGAGAGACCGTGAAAATTTTAAAAAATGAGAAAAATACACTGTAGTAGCTGGAACATGGTGAGAAACCCTGCAAAAGTCGAAAAATAAGAAATTCACACTTTTAGGACCTGCAATATTGTGAGAATCCCTGAAAAACTCGAAAAATGAGAAAATCACACTCTAGGAATTGGAATATGATGAGAAAACCTGAAAAAGTCGAAAAATGATAAAATCACACAGTAGGACCTGCAATATGGTGAGAAACCCTGAAACAGTCAAAAAATAAGAAAATCAAACTTGTAGTACCTGCAATATGGTGAGAAAACCTGAAAAAAGAAAGAAAGAAAGAAAGAAAGAAAGAAAGAAAGAAAGAAAGAAAGAAAGAAAGAAAGAAAGAAAGAAACCAAGGAGAATAAAAAGTTTTTATAAAAGTTTTATAAAAAGTGTTAAAGTTTTTAAAAATTAAAAAAAAAAAATTACCAGATCACCATCAAGCACACACAGCATTGGCTGTCTTCAGGTGTATCCTTTCAGCCTCCGAAACAAAAAGCAATGGCTGTCTGTCTTCAGGTTTATCCTATTCTCGAGTCTTACTTCCAACCTGAGTGCTGGGCTGAGCTGCCTCATTATGTAATTGTAAACCTTCCTTGGTTTGTCTTTTCCATTTCTAAGACTAACAGGCCTTTTTCTATTTAGAGAATATGCTCATGACTGTCCTTTAGATATAGTAAATATAACTGTTGCTCATAAAACTTGTTTTCTAGGAAATTTTAAAGGGCAATGGCAGAGTTTATTTATAAAAAATATTTTGCATTTATTTATTTGTGTGAGTGATGAAGCTCAGGTCTTCAAACTCGTCAGGAGTTATGATTACTTCCCCTCTCTCTCACCCCCTCTTTCTCCTCTCTCTCAATGATCAATTTTATTTTTAGTGTAAGAATTTTTTGCATGTGTATGCTGTGCCCACAGACTCCAGAACAGAGTATTAGATCCCCTGGAACTGGAGATGGGCCACCATATATATATACTGGTAATTGAGCCCAGGTTCTCTGGAAGAGGAGACAATGCTCTTAATTGTTGAGCCCTCTCTGTAGCCACATCTTTCATTCTTTTTTTTTTTTTTGAGTATATGTGAGGCTGTGTTTATATACATCATATGCAGACAATAAGAATGATTTAGATTCTTCAGCATCTGACACACTCTTCTGGAGTGTCTGAACATAGCTACAGCATACTTAAATATAATAAATAAATAAATCTTTAAAAAGAAAAGGAAAAGTAAAAAAGAAAGAACAGGCCTGCCATATGCATGTTCATAGAGGAAAATGGAAGAGACCCCAATCTAACCTCAGCAGGGTGCTTCCTTCTGGATGGTAGCTCACAGTTTCATCCCAGCAAGACAGGCAAATCACTGAGTTCAAGGACAGTAAGGTTCAGGACAGCCAAGGTTAGGAAGGAAAAGGGTCTATGTTGAGAATACAAACCGACAAACAACAACTAGGAAAAAGAAGTGACAATGTAACTTGGGGTAGGGTACCAACAAGAGAAAGCTTTCTGTTACCACTTACAAACACCAGTAGCCTTGCACACTTCTGTCCAGGTCCCTGCCTTCCTTTCTAGGAATTCTAAGGATGCCAGGGGGTGGGGGAATCCAGATTAACTTTTTTAATAACAAAGACTTGGTCTTCGATGTCTATAGGAAGCCCTTCTCAGTGCCTTTAACTACCACTGAACTTTCAGGGCTGTGACTCAACTGTAACAAGGAACAGGGCTAAGAACCTGCAGCCTTTGTAAACAACTATTTTTTTAAAGTGGGGGACACAAATCAGCAGTAGAAGCCCTCAGGTTCAGCCATAATACTTGTTAGGGAAAGAGCCTCAATGTCCGGAGCTGAGGTCTCATGGGTGAACTGCTTCAAGCTCTGAGTATCATTGAAAGAAAGAAAAGATATCATGTGGTTGCTTAATTTATTTATTTTATTATTTCTATTTTTTGTTTTCTTTTGTTTTGTTTTAGAAAAGGCCTCAGTCTGTAGCTATGGCTGACCTAGGACAGACTACATGTGTTAATTAGGGTTTCACAGCTGAGAAACAGACCATACCTATGTAATACTTAGAAAACCCAACAGTCAGCGGTGGCTCGAGCTCTTAATGAGAGCACTCTGAAGGCAGAGGCAGTCAGTTTCTGAGTTTGAGGCCAGCCTGGTTAAAGACAGGGATAGGCAGGGATAGGCAAGGCAGGGCTAGGCTAGCCAAGGGGCTAGGCTAGGCTAGGCAAGGGGCTAGGCAAGACAGAAAGACAAGTATGGCAGGCCTGGTGGTTTTTCTTTCTTTCTTATCCCTTTTAAAAATGTTTATTTATTTATTTATTTATTTATTTATTTATTTATTTATTTATTAGATATAAGTACACTGTAGCTGTCTTCAGACACTCCAGAAGAGGGTGCCAGATTCTGGAGAATCTAAATCCCTCTTATGGGCCTCATATGATGTACATAAACACAGCCTCACATATACTTCTAAAAATTTAAAGATGTGTGGGGCCACTGAACGGGCTCAACAATTAACAGCATTGTCTCCTCTTCCAGAGAACCTGGGATCAACTACCAGCCACTATATGGTGGCCCATTTCGAGTTCCAGGGGATCAGACAGACAGACAGACAAACATTCAAGGATGGCAGGCCTGCCTGGTTTTTCTTTCTTTCTTATCCTTTTTAAAAAATGTTTATTTATTTATTTATTTATTTATTTATTTATTTATTTATGTATTTATTAGATATAAGTACACTGTAGCTGTCTTCAGACACTCCAGAAGAGGGTGTCAGATTCTGGAGAATCTAAATCCCTCTTATTGTCTCCATATGATGTACATAAACACAGCCTCACATACATTTCTAAAAATTTAAAGATGTGTGGGGCCACTGAAAGGGCTCAATAATTAACAGCATTGTCTCCTCTTCCAGAGAACCTGGGATGAACTACCAGCAACTATATGGTGGCCCATCTCCAGTTCCAGGGGATCAGACAGAGAGACAGACATACACACAGATAGAGATAAGGATGGAGGCCTGCCTGGTCTTTCCTTCTTTCTTATTCTTTTTAAGAAATGTTTATTTATTTATTTATGTATTTATTAGATATAGGTACACTGTAGCTGTCTTCAGACACTCCATTAGAGTGTGTCAGATTCTGGAGAATCTAAATCCCTCTTATGGTCTGCATATGATGTACATAAACACAGCCTCACATATACTTCTAAAAATTTAAAGATGGGTGGGGCCACAAATAAGGGTCAACAATTAACAGCATTGTCTCCTCTTCCAGAGAACCTGTGATCAACTATCAGACACTATTGTGGCCCATCTCCAGTTCCAGAAGATCAGACAGACAGACAGACAGACAGACAGAGATAAGGATGGCAGGCCTGCCTGGTCTTTCTTTTTTTCTTATCATTTAAAAAAAAATGTTTATTTATTTATTTATTTATTTATTTATGTATTTATTAGATATAAGTACACTGTAGCTGTCTTCAGACACTCCAGAAGAGGGTGTCAGATTCTGGAGAATCTAAATCCCTCTTATGGTCTGCATATGATGTACATAAACACAGCCTGACATATACTTCTAAAATTTTAAAGATGTGTGGGGCCACTGAGAGTGCTCAACAATTAACAGCATTGTCTCCTCTACCAGAGAACCTGGGATCAACTACCAGCAACTATATGGTGGTCCATCTCCAGTTCCAGGGGATCAGGCAGACAAAGAGACAGACAGAAAAGGGTGGCAGGCCTCCCTGGTTTTTCTTTCTTTCTTATCCTTTTTAAAAAATATTTATTTATTTATTTATTTATGTATTTATTAGATATAAGTACACTGTAGTTGTCTTCAGACATTCCAGAAGAGGGTGTCAAATTCTGGAGAATCTAAATCCCTCTTATGGTCTGCATATGATGTACATAAACACAGCCTAACATATACTTCTAAAAATTTAAGGATAGGTGGAGCCACTGAAAGGGCTCAACAATTAACAGCATTGTCTCCTCTTCCAGAGATCCTGGGATCAACTAACAGCAACTATATGGTGGCCCATTTCCAGTTCCAAGGGATCAGACAGACAGACAGACAGACTGATAGAGATAAGGATGGAGGCCTGCCTGGTCTTTCTTTCTTTCTTATACGTTAAAAAAATATTTATTTATTTATTTATTTATTTATTTATTTATTTATGTATTTATTAGATATAAGTACACTGTAGCTGTCTTCAGACACTCTAGAAGAGGGTGTCATCTTCTGGAGAATCTAAATCCCTCTTATGGTCTGCATATGATGTACATAAACACAGCCTCACATATACATCTAAAAATTAAAAGATGGGTGGGCCCACTGAAAGGGATCAACAATTCACAGCATTGTCTCTTCTTCCAGAGAACGTGGGATCAACTACCAGCAACTATATGGTGGCCCATCTCAAGTTCCAGGGGATAAGACAGACAGACAGACAGACAGACAGAGATAAGGATGGCTTGCCTGCCTGATTTTTCTTTCTTTCTTATTTTTTTTAAAAAAATGTTTATTTATTTATTTATTCATTTATTTATTTATTTATTTATTTATTTATTTATTTATTTATTTATGTATTTATTAGATATAAGTACACTGTAGCTGTCTTCAGACTCTCCAGAAGAGGGTGTCAGATTCTGGAGAATCTATATCCCTCTTATGGTCTGCATATGATGTACATGAACACAGCCTCACATATACTTCTAAAAATTTAAAGATGTGTGGGGCCACTGAAAGGCCTCAACAATTAACAGCATTGTCTCCTCTTCCAGAGAACCTGGGATCAACTACCAGCAACTATATGGTGGCCCATCTCCAGTTCCAGGGGATCAGACAGAGATACATACAGACAGACACACAAGGATTGCAGTCCTGCCTGGTTTTTTTTTTCTTTCTTATACATTTTAAAAAATGTTTATTTATTTATATATGTATTTATTAGATATAAGTACACTGTAGCTGTCTTCAGGTACTTCAGAAGAGGGTGTCATATTCTGGAGAATCTAAATCCCTCTTATGGACTGCATGTGATGTACATAAACACAGCCTCACATATACTTCTAAAAATTTAAAGATGTGTGGGGCCACTGAAAAGGCTCAAAAATTAACAGCATTGTCTCCTCTACCAGAGAACCTGGGATCAACTACCAGCAATTATATGGTGGCCCATCTCCAGTTCCAGGGGTCAGGCAGACAAAGAGACAGACAGACAAGGGTGGCAGGCCTCTCTGGTTTTTCTTTCTTTCTTATACTTTTTAAAAAATGTTTATTTATTTATGTATTTATTAGATATAAGTACTCTGTAGCTGTCTTCAGACACTCCAGAAGAGGGTTTCAGATTCTGGAGAATATAAATCCCTCTTATGGTCTGCATATGATGGACATAAACACAGATTCACATGCACTTCTAAAAATTTAAAGATGGGTGGGGCCACTGAAAGGGCTCAACAATTAACAGCATTGTCTCTTCTTCCAGAGAACCTGGGATCAACTACCAGCAACTATATGGTGGCCCATCTCCAGTTCCAGGGGATCAGACAGACAGACAGACAGACAGAGATAAGGAGGGCAGGCCTGCCTGGTCTTTCTTTCTTTCTTTCTTTCTTATCCTTTTAAAATAATGTTTATTTATTTATTTATTTATTTATTTATTTATTTATTTATTAGATATAAGTACACTGTAGTTGTCTTCAGACATTCCAGAAGAGGGTGTCAGATTCTGGAGAATCTAAATCCCTCTTATGGTCTGCATATGATGTACATAAACACAGCCTAACATATACTTCTAAAAATTTAAAGATAGGTGGAGCCACTGAAAGGGCTCAACAATTAACAGCATTGTCTTCTCTTCCAGAGAACCTGGGATCAACTAACAGCAACTATATGGTGGCCCATCTCCAGTTCCAAGGGATCAGACAGACTGACAGACAGACAGACTGACAGAGATAAGGATGGCAGGCCTGCCTGGTCTTTCTTTCTTTTTATCCTTTTTAAAAAATGTTTATTTATTTATTTATTTATTTATATGTTTTTTAGATATAAGTACACTGTAGCCGTCTTCAGACACTCCAGAAGAGGGAGTCAGATTCTGGAGAATCTAAATCCCTCTTATGGTCTGCATATGATGTACATAAACACAGCCTCACATTTACTTCTTAAAATTTAAAGGTGGGGGGACCATTGAAAGGGATCAGCAATTAACAGCATTGTCTCCTCTACCAGAGAACCCGGGATCAACTACCAGCACCTATATTGTGGCCCATCTCCAGATCCAGGGGATCAGAACGACAGACAGACAGACAGACAAACAGAGATAAAGATGGCAGGCTTGCCTGGTCTTTCTTTCTTTCTTATCCGGTTTAAATAATGTTTATTTATTTATTTATTTATTTATTTATGTATTTATTAGATATAAGTACACTGTAGCTGTCTTCAGACACTCCAGAAGAGGGTGTCAGATACTGATGAACCTAAATCCCTCTTCTGGTCTGCATATCATGTACATAAACACAGCCTCACATACACTTCTAAAAATTTAAAGATGGGTATGGCCACAAATTGGGGTCAACAATTAACAGCATTGTCTCCTCTTCCAGAGAACCTGGTATCAACTACCAGCAACTATATGGTAGCCCATCTCCAGTTCCAGGGGATCAGACAGACAGACAGACAGACAGACAGAGATAAGGATGGTAGGCCTGCCTGGTCATACTTTCTTTCTTATCCTTTTTAAAAAATGTTTATTTATTTATTTATTTATTTATTTATTGTATATAAGTACACTGTAGCTGTCTTCAGACACTCCAGTAGAGGGTATCAGATTCTGGAGAATTTAAATCCTCTTATAATCTGAATATGATGTACATAAAAAGGCCTCACATATACTTCTAAATATTTAAAGAAGTGTGGGGCCACTGAAAGAGCTCAACAATTAACAGCATTGTCTCCTCTTCCAGAGAACCTTGGATCAACTACCAGCAACTATATGGTGGCCCATCTCCAGTTCCCGGGGATCAGATCGACAGACAGACAGACAGACAGAGAAATGGATGGCAGGCCTGACTGTTCTTTCTTTCTTTCTTATCCTTTTTAAAAAATGTTTATTTATTTATTTATTTATTTATTTATTTATTTATTTATTTATCTATGTATTTATTAGATATAAGTACACTGTAGCTGTCTTCAGACACTCCAGAAGAGGGTGTCAGATTCTGGAGAATCTAAATCCCTCTTATGGTCTGCATATGATGTACATAAACACAGCCTAACATATATTTCTAAATATTTAAAGATGGGTGGCGCCACTGAAAGGGCTCAACAATTAACAGCATTGTTTCCTCCTCCAGAGAACTTGGGATCAACTACCAGCAACTATTCGTGGCCCATCTCCAGTTCCCAGGTATCAGATTGACAGACAGACAGACAGACAGAGATATGGATGGCAGGCCTGCCTGGTCTTTCTTTCTGTCTTTTCCTTTTTAAAAAATGTTTATTTATTTATTTATTTATTTATTTATTTATTTATTTATTTTTTATATATTTTTTAGATATAAGTACACTGTAACTATTCAGACACTTCAGAAGATGGTGTCAGATTCTGGATAATCTAAATCCCTCTTATGGTCTGCATATGATGTACGTAAACACAGCCTCACATATACTTCTAAAAATTTAAAGAAGGGTGGGGCCACTCTAAAAGCTCAACAATTAACAGCATTGTCTCCTCTTCCAGAGTACCTGGGATCAACTACCAGCAACTATATGGTGGCCCATCTCCAGTTCCAGGGGATCAGACAGACAGACAGACAGACAATGATAAGGTTGGCAGGCCTGCCTGCACATTATTTCTTTCTTATCCTTTTAAAAAAATGTTTATTTATTTATTTATTTATTTATCTATGTATTTATTAGATATAAGTACACTGTAGCTGTCTTCAGACACTCCAGAAGAGGGTGTCAGATTCTGGAGAATCTAAATCCCTCTTATGGTCTGCATATGATGTACATAAACACAGCCTAACATATACTTCTAAAAATTTAAAGATAGGTGGAGCCACTGAAAATTCTCACAAATTAACAGCATTGTCTCCTCTTCCAGAGAACCTGTGATCAACTAACAGCAACTATATCGTGGCCCATCTCCAGTTCCAAGAGATCAGACAGACTGACAGACAGACAGACTGACAGAGATAAGGATGGCAGGCCTGCCTGGTCTTTCTTTCTTTCTTATCCTTTTTAAAAAATGTTTATTTATTTATTTATATGTTTATTAGATATAAGTACACTCTAGCCGTCTTCAGACACTCCAGAAGAAGGTGTCAGATTCTGGAGAATCTAAATCCCTCTTATGGTCTGCATATGATGTACATAAACACAGCCTCACATTTAGTTCTTAAAATTTAAAGGTGGGGGGGGGGCACTGAAAGGGCTCAGCAAATTAACAGCATTGTCTCCTCTTCCAGAGAACCTTGGATCAACTACCTGCAACTATATGGTGGCCCATCTCCACTCCCAGGGGATCAGACAGACAGACAGACAGACAAGGATAAGGTTGGCAGGCCTGCCTGCTCTTTATTTCTTTCTTATCCTTTTTAAAAAATGTTTATTTATTCATGTATTTATTAGATATAAGTACACTGTAGCTGTCTTCAGACACTCCAGAAGAGGGTGTCAGATTCTGGAGAATCTAAAACCCTCTTATGGTCTTCATATGATGTACATAAACACAGCCTCACATATACTACTAAAAATTTAACGATGGGTGGGGCCACTGAAAGCGCTCAACAATTAACAGCATTGTCTCCTCTTCCAGAGAACCTGGGATCAACTACCAGAACCTATATGGTGGCCCATCTCCAGTTCCAGGGGATCAGAACGACAGACAGACAGACAGACAGAGATAAGGATGGTAGGCCTGCCTGGTCTTTCTTTTTTTCTTATCCGGTTTAAATAATGTTTATTTATTTATTTATTTATTTATTTATTTATTTATTTATTTATTAGATATAAGTTCACTGAAGCTGTCTTCAGACACTCCAGAAGATGGTGTCACATTCTGGAGAATCTAAATCCCTCTTATGGTCTGCATATGATGTACATAAACACAGCCTCACATATACTACTAAAAATTTAACGATGGGTGGGGCCACTGAAAGGGCTCAACAATTAACAGCATTGTCTCCTCTTCCAGAGAACCTGGGATCAACTACCAGCACCTATATGGTGGCCCATCTCCAGTTCCAGGGGATCAGAACGACAGACAGACAGACAGACAGACAGAGATAAGGATGGCAGGACTGCCTGGTTTTCTTTCTTTCTTATCCGATTTAAATAATGTTTATTTATTTATTTATTTATTTATTTATTTATTTATTTATTATATATATGTACACTGTAGCTGTCTTCAGACACTCCAGAAGAGGGTGTCAGATACTGATGAACCTAAATCCCTCTTCTGGTCTGCATATCATGTACATAAACACAGCCTCACATACACTTCTAAAAATTTAAAGATGGGTAGGGCCACAAATAGGGGTCAACAATTAACAGCATTGTATCCTCTTCCAGAGAACCTGGTATCAACTACCAGCAACTATATGGTGGCCCATCTCCAGTTCCAGGGGATCAGACAGACAGACAGACAGAGATAAGGATGGCAGGCCTGCCTGGTCTTACTTTCTTTCTTATCCTTTTTAAAAACTGTTTATTTATTTATTTTTTTATGTATTTATTATATATAAGTACACTGTAGCTGTCTTCAGACACTCCAGTAGAGGGTGTCAGATTCTGGAGAATCTAAATCCTCTTATAATCTGAATATGATGTACATAAACACAGCCTCACATATACTTCTAAATATTTAAATAAGTGTGGGGCCACTGATAGGGCTCAACAATTAACAGCATTGTCTCTTCTTCCAGAGATCCTTGGATCAATTACCAGCAACTATATGGTGGCCCATCTCCAGTTCCAGGGGATCAGACAGACAGACAGACAGACAGACAGAGATAAGGATGGCAGGCCTGCCTAGTCTTACTTTCTTTCTTATCCTTTTTAAAAAATGTTTATTTATTTATTTATTTATTTATTTATTTATTATCTATTTATTTATTAGATATAAGTACACTGTAGCTGTCTTCAGACACTCCAGAAAAGGTTGTCAGATTCTGGAGAATCTAAATCCCTCTTATGGTCTGCATATGATGTACAAAAACACAGCCTCACATATACTTCTAAATATTTAAAGATGGGTGGCACCACTGAAAGGCCTCAACAATTAACAGCATTGTCTCCTCTTCCAGAGAACCTGGGATCAACTACCAGCAACTATTCGTGGCCCATCTCCAGTTCCCAGGTATCAGACTGACAGACAGACAGACAGACAGACAGAGATATGGATGGCAGGCCTGCCTGGTCTTTCTTTCTGTCTTATCTTTTTTAAAAAATGTTTGTTTATTTATTTATTTATTTATTTATTTATTTATTTATTTATTTATTTATTTATTAGATATAAGTACACTGTAGCTGTTCAGACACTCCAGAAGAGGGTGTCATATTCTGGAGAATCTAAATCCCTCTTATGGTCTGCATATGATGTACATAAACACAGCCTCACATATACTTCTAAAAATGTAAAGATGTGTGGGGCCACTGAAACGGCTCAACATTTAACAGCATTGTCTCCTCTACCAGAGAACCTGGGATCAACTAGCAGCAACTATATGGTGGCCCATCTCCAGTTCCAGGGGATCAGACAGACAGACAGATAGACAGACAAGGATTGCAGGCCTGCCTGGTTTTAATTTCTTTCTTATCCTTTTTAAAAAATGTTTATTTATTTATTTATTTATTTATTTATTTATTTATTTATTTATTATATATAAGTACACTGTAGCTGTCTTCAGACACTCCAGAAGAGGGTGTCAGATTCTGGAGAATCTAAATCCCTCTTATGGTCTGCATATGATGTACATAAACACAGCCTCACATATACTTCTAAAAATTTAAAGATGTGTGGGGCCACTGAAATGGCTCAACAATTAACAGGATTGTCTCCTCTACCCGAGAACCTGGGATCAACTACCAGCAACTATATGGTGGCCCATCTCCAGTTGCAGGGAATCAGACAGACAAAGAGACAGACAGACAAGGGTGGCAGGCCTCCCTGGTTTTTCTTTCTTTCTTATCCTTTTTAAAAAATGTTTATTTATTTATTTATGTATTTATTAGATATAAGTACAATGTAGCTGTCTTCAAACAATCCAGAGGAGGGTGTCAGGTTCTGTAGAATATAAATCCCTCTTATGGTCTGCATATGATGGACATAAACACAGATTCACATACACTTCTAAAAATCTAAAGATGGGTGGGGCCACTGAAAGGGCTCAAAAATTAACAGCATTGTCTCTTCTTCCAGAGAACCTGGGATCAACTACAAGCAACTATATGGTGGTCCATCTCGAGTTCCAGGGGATCAGACAGACAGACAGACAGACATACAGACAGAGATAAGGAGGGCAGGCCTGCCTGGTTTTTCTTTCTTTCTTATCCTTTTAAAATAATGTTTATTTATTTATTTATTTATTTATTTATTTATTTATTTATATATTTATGTATTTATTTATTAGATATAAGTACACTGTAGTTGTCTTCAGACACTCCAGAAGAGGGTGTCAGATTCTGGAGAAACTAAATACCTCTTATGGTCTGCATATGATGTACATAAACACAGCCTAACATATACATCTAAAAATTTAAAGATAGGTGGAGCCACTGAAAGGGCTCAACAATTAACAGCATTGTCTCCTCTTCCAGAGAACCTGGGATCAACTAACACCAACTATATCGTGGCCCATCTCCAGTTCCAAGGGATCAGACAGACTTACAGACAGACAGACTGACAGAGATAAGGATGGCAGGCCTGCCTGGTCTTTCTTTCTTTCTTATCCTTTTTAAAAAATGTTTATTTATTTACTTATATGTTTATTAGATATAAGTACACTGTAGCTGTCTTCAGACACTCCAGTAGAGGGTGTCAGATTCTGGAGAATCTAAATCCTCTTATAATCTGAATATGATGTACATAAACACAGCCTCACATATACTTCTAAATATTTAAAGAAGTGTGGGGCCACTGAAAGCGCTCAACAATTAACAGCATTGTCTCCTCTTCCAGAGAACCTTGGATCAACTACCAGCAACTATATGGTGGCCCATCTCCAGTTCCAGGGGATCAGACAGACAGACAGACAGACAGAGATAAGGATGGCAGGCCTGCCTGGTCTTACTTTCTTTCTTATCCTTTTTAAAAAATGTTTATTTATTTATTTATTTATTCATATATTTATTTATTTATGAATTTATTATATATAAGTACACTGTAGCTGTCTTCAGACACTCCAGTAGAGGGTGTCAGATTCTGGAGAATCTAAATCCTCTTATAATCTGAATATGATGTACATAAACACAACCTCACATATACTTCTAAATATTTAAAGAAGTGTGGGGCCACTGAAAGGGCTCAAAAATTAACAGCATTGTCTCCTCTTCCAGAGAACCTTGGATCAACTACCAGCAACTATATGGTGGCCCATCTCCAGTTCCCGGGGATCAGATACACAGACAGACAGACAGACAGAGATATGGATTGCAGGCCTGCCTGGTCTTTCTTTCTTTCTTATCCTTTTTAAAAAATGTTTATTTATTTATTTATTTATTTATTTATTTATTAGATATAAGTACACTCTAGCTGTCTTCAGACACTCCAGAAGAGGGTGTCAGATTCTGGAGAATCTAAATCCCTCTTATGGTCTGCATATGATGTATATAAACACAGCCTCACATATACTTCTAAATATTTAAAGATGGGTGGCGCCACTGAAAGGGCTCAACAATTAACAGCATTCTCTCCTTTTCCAGAGAACCTGGGATCAACTACCAGCAACTATTCATGGCCCAACTCCAGTTCCCAGGTATCAAATTGACAGACAGACAGACAGACAGAGATATTGATGGCAGGCCTGCCTGGTCTTTCTTTCTGTCTTATCCTATTTAAAAAATATTTATTTATTTATTTATTTATTTATTTATTTATTTATTTATTTATTAGATATAAGTACACTGTAGCTATTCAGACACTCCAGAAGAGGGTGTCGGATTCTGGAGAATCTAAATCCCTCTTATGGTCTGCATATGATGTACATAAACACAGCATCACATATACTTCTAAAAATTTAAAGAAGGGTGGGGCCACTCTAAAAGCTCAACAATTAACAGCATTGTCTCCTCTTCCAGAGTACCTGGGATCAACTACCAGCAACTATATGGTGGCCCATCTCTAGTTCCAGGGGATCAGACAGACAGACATACAGACAGTGATAAGGATGGCAGGCCTGCCTGGTCTTTCATTCTTTCTTATCCTTTTTTAAAAAAAGTTTATTTATATATTTATTTATGTATTTATTAGATATAAGTACACTGTAGCTGTCTTCAGACACTCCAGAAGAGGGTGTCAGATTCTGGAGAATCTAAATCCCTCTTATGGTCTGCTTATGATGTACATAAACACAGCCTCACATATACTTCTAAAAATTTAAAGATCTGTGGGGCCACTGAGAGGGCTCAACAATTAACAGGATTGTCTCCTCTACCAGAGAACCTGGGATCAACTACCAGCAACTATATGGTGGCCCATCTCCAGTTCCAGGGGATCAGGCAGACAAAGAGACAGACAGACAAGGGTGGCAGGCCTACCTGGTTTTTCTTTCTTTCTTATCCTTTTTAAAAAATATTTATTTATTTATTTATGTATTTATTAGATATAAGTACACTGTAGCTGTCTTCAGACACTCTAGAAGAGGGTGTCATCTTCTGGAGAATCTAAATCCCTCTTATGGTCTGCATATGATGTACATAAACACAGCCTCACATATACTTCTAAAAATTAAACGATGGGTGGGCCCACTGAGAGGGCTCAACAATTAACAGCATTTTCTCTTCTTCCAGAGAACGTGGGATCAACTACCAGCAACTATATGGTGGCCCATCTCAAGTTCCATGGGATAAGACAGACAGACAGACAGACAGACAGAGATAAGGATGGCAGGCCTGCCTGATTTTTCTTTCTTTCTTATCCTTTTTAAAAAATGTTTATTTATTTATTTATTTATTCATTTATTCATTTATTTATTTATTTATGTATTTATTAGACATAAGTACACTGTAGCTGTCTTCAGACTCTCCAGAAGAGGGTGTCAGATTCTGGAGAATCTATATCCCTCTTATGGTCTGCATATGATGTACATGAACACAGCCTCACATATACTTCTAAAAATTTAAAGATGGGTGGGGCCACTGAAAGGGCTCAACAATTAACAGCATTTTCTCCTCTTCCAGAGAACCTGGGATCAACTACCAGCAACTATATGGTGGCCCATCTCCAGTTCCAGGGGATCTGACAGACAGACAGACAGACAGACAAACAGACAAGGTGGCAGGCTTGCCTGGTCTTTCTTTCTTTCTTATCCTTTTTAAATAATGTTTATTTATTTATTTATGTATTTATTAGATATAAGTACACTGTAGCTGTCTTCAGACACTCTAGAAGAGGGTGTCATATTCTGGAGAATCTGAATCCCTCTTATGGTCTGCATATGATGTACATAAACGCAGCCTCACATATACTTCTAAAAATTTAAAGATGGGTGGGCCCACTGAAAGGGCTCAACAATTAACACCATTGTCTTCTCTTCCAGAGAACTTGGGATCAAATACCAGCAACTATATGGTGGCCCATCTCAAGTTGCAGGGATCAGATAGACAGACAGACAGACAGAGATAAGGATGGCAGTCCTGCCTGATTTTTTTTCTTTCATATCCTTTTTAAAAATGTTTATTTATTTATTTATTCATTTATTTATTTATTTATTTATTTATTTATTTATTTATTTATTAGATATAAGTACACTGTAGCTGTCTTCAGACTCTCCAGAAGAGGGTGTCAGATTCTGGAGAATCTATATCCCTCTTATGGTCAGCATATGATGTACATAAACACAGCCTCACATATACTTCTAAAAATTTAAAGATGGGTGGGGCCACTGAAAGGGCTCAACAATTAACAGCATTGTCTCATCTTCCAGAGGACTGGGATCAACTACCAGCAACTATATTGTGGCCCATCTCCAGTTCCAGGGGATCAGACAGACATACATACAGACAGACAGACAAGGATTGCAGGCCTGCCTGGTTTTTCTTTCTTTCTTATACATTTTAAAAATGTTTATTTTTTTATATATGTATTTATTAGATATAAGTACACTGTAGCTGTCTTCAGGCACTTCAGTAGAGGGTGTCATATTCTGGAGAATCGAAATGCCTCTTATGGTCTGCATATGATGTACATAAACACAGCCTCACATATACTTCTAAAAATTTAAAGATGTGTGGGGCCACTGAAACGGCTCAACAATTAACAGCATTGTCTCCTCTACCAGAGTACCTGGGATCAACTAGCAGCAACTATATGGTGGCCCATCTCCAGTTCCAGGGGATCAGACAGACAGACAGACAGACAGACAAGGATTGCAGGCCTGCCTGGTTTTACTTTCTTTCTTATCCTTTTTAAAAAATGTTTATTTATTTATTTATGTATTGATTAGATATACGTACACTGTAGCTGTCTTCAGACACTCCAGAAGAGGGTGTCAGATTCTGGAGAATCTAAATCCCTCTTATGGTCTACATATGATGTACATAAACACAGCCTCACATATACTACTAAAAATTTAACGATGGGTGGGGCCACTGAAAGCGCTCAACAATTAACAGCATTGTCTCCTCTTCCAGAGAACCTGTGATCAACTACCAGCACCTATATGTTGGCCCATCTCCAGTTCCAGGGGATCAGAACGACAGACAGACAGACAGACAGAGATAAGGATGGTAGGCCTGCCTGGTCTTTCTTTTTTTCTTATCCGGTTTAAATAATGTTTATTTATTTATTTATTTATTTATTTATTTATTTATTTATTAGATATAAGTACACTGTAGCTGTCTTCAGACACTCCAAAAGAGGATGTCAGATTCTGATGAATCTAAATCCCTCTTCTGGTCTGCATATGATGTACATAAACACAGCCTCACATACACTTCTACAAATTTAAAGATGGGTATGGCCACTGATAGGGTTCAACAATTAACAGCATTGTCTCCTCTTCCAGAGAACCTGGGATCAACTACCAGCAACTATATGGTAGCCCATCTCCAGTTCCAGGGGATGAGACAGACAGACAGACAGACAGACAGAGATAAGGATGGCAGGCCTGCCTGGTTTTGCTTTCTTTCTTATCCTTTTTAAAAAATGTTTATTTATTTATTTATTTATTTATTTATTTATTTATTTATTTATTATAAGTACACTGTAGCTGTCTTCAGACACTCCAGTAGAGGGTGTCAGATTCTGGAGAATCTAAATCCTCTTATAATCTGAATATGATGTACATAAACACAGCCTCACATATACTTCTAAATATTTAAAGAAGTGTGGGGCCACTGAAAGGGCTCAACAATTAACAGCATTGTCTCCTCTTCCAGAGAACCTTGGATCAACTACCAGCAACTATATGGTGGTCCATCTCCAGTTCCAGGGGATCAGACAGACAGACAGACAGACAGAGAGAGATAAGGATGGCAGGTCTGCCTGGTCTTACTTTCTTTCTTATCCTTTTTAAAAAAATGTTTATTTATTTATTTATTTATTTATTTATTTATTTATTATATATAAGTACACTGTAGCTGTCTTCAGACACTCCAGTAGAGGGTGTCAGATTCTGGCGAATCTAAATCCTCTTATAATCTGAATATATGTGCATAAACACAGCCTCACATATAGTTCTAAATATTGAAAGAAGTGTGGGGCCACTGAAAGGGCTCAATAATTAATAGCATTGTCTCCTCTTCCAGAGAACCTTGTATCAACTACCAACAACTATATGGTGGCCCATCTCCAGTTCCCGGGGATCAGACAGACAGACAGACAGACAGACAGACAGCGATATGGATGGCAGGCCTGCCTGGTCTTTCTTTCTTTCTTATCCTTTTTAAAAAATATTTATTTATTTATTTATCTATTTATTTATTAGATATAAGTTCACTGTAGCTGTCTTCAGACACTCCAGAAGAGGGTGTCAGATTCTGGAGAATCTATATCCCTCTTATGGTCTGCATATGATGTACATAAACACAGACTCACCTTTTCTTCTAAAAATTTAAAGATGGATGGGGCCCCAGAAATGGCTCAACAATTAACAGCATTGCCTCCTCTTCCAGAGAACCTTGGATAAACTACCAGCAACTATATGGTGGCCCATCTCCAGTTCCAGGGTATCAGACAGTCTGACAGAGAGATAGAGATAAGGATGGAGGCCTGCCTGGTCTTTCTTTCTTTCTTATACTTTTAAAAAAATGTTTATTTATTTATTTATTTATTTATTTATTTATTTATTTATGTATTTATTAGATATAAGTACACTGTAGCTGTCTTCAGACATTCTAGAAGAGGGTGTCATCTTCTGGAGAATCTAAATCCCTCTTATGGTCTGCATATGATGTACATAAACACAGCCTCACATATACTTCTAAAAATTTAAAGATGTGTGGGGCCACTGAGAGGGCTCAACAATTAACAGGATTGTCTCCTCTACCAGAGAACCTGGGATCAACTACCAGCAACTATATGGTGGCCCATCTCCAGTTCCAGGGGATCAGGCAGACAAAGAGACAGACAGACAAGGGTGGCAGGCCTCCCTGGTTTTTCTTTCTTTCTTATTCTTTTTAAAAAAATGTTTATTTATTTATTTATGTATTTATTAGATATAAGTACACTGTAGCTGTCTTCAGACACTCCAGAAGAGGGTGTCAGATTCTGG
>NW_028227774.1:0-42500 GCF_978045245.1 Mus caroli | reverse complement strand
ATGGCAGTCCTGCCTGGTCTTTCTTTCTTTCTTATCCTTTTTAAAAAATGTTTGTTTATTTATTTATTTATTTATTTATTTATGTATTTATTAGATATAAGTACACTGTAGCTATCTTCAGACACTCCAGAAGAGGGTGTTAGATTCTGGAGAATCTATATCCCTCTTATGGTCTGCATATGATGTACATAAACACAGCCTCACATATACTTCTAAAAATTTAAAGATGGGTGGGCCCACTGAAAGGGCTCAACAATGAACACCATTGTCTCCTCTTCCAGACAACGTGGGATCAACTTCCAGCAACTATATGGTGGCCCATCTCAAGTTCCAGGGGATAAGATAGACAGACAGACAGACAGAGATAAGGATGGCAGGCCTGCCTGATTTTTCATACTTTCTTATCCTTTTAAAAAAATGTTTATTTATTTATTTATTCATTCATTCATTTATTTATTTATTTATTTATTTATTTATTAGATATAAGTACACTGTAGCTGTCTTCAGACTCTCCAGAAGAGGGTGTCAGATTCTGGAGAATCTATATCCCTCTTAGGGTCTGCATATGATGTACATAAACACAACCTCACATATACTTCTAAAAATTTAAAGATCGGTGGGGCCACTGAAAGGGCTCAACAATGAACAGCATTGTCTCCTCTTCCACAGGACCTGGGATCAACTACCAGCAACTATATGGTGGCCCATCTCAAGTTCCAGGGGATAAGACAGACATACAGACAGACAGACAGACAAGGATTGCAGGCCTGCCTGGTTTTTCTTTCTTTCTTATACATTTTAAAAATGTTTATTTATTTATATATGTATTTATTTGATATAAGTACACTGTAGCTATCTTCAGACACTTCAGAAGTGGGTGTCATATTCTGGAGAATCTAAATCCCTCTTATGGTCTGCATATGATGTATATAAACACAGCCTCACATATACTTCTAAAAAGTTAAAGATGTGTGGGGCCACTGAAACGGCTCAATAATTAACAGCATTGTCTCCTCTTCCAGACAATGTGGAATAACTATCAGCAACTATATGGTGGCCCATCTACAGTTCCAGGGGTTCAGACAGACAGACAGACAGACAAGGATTGCAGGCCTGCCTGGTTTTATTTTCTTTCTTATCCTTTTTAAAAAATGTTTATTTATTTATTTATTTATTTATTTATTTATTTATTTATTTATTTATGTATTTATTATATATAAGTACACTGTAGCTGTCTTCAGACACTCCAGAAGAGGGTGTCAGATTCTGGAGAATCTAAATCCCTCTTATGGTCTGCATATGATGTACATAAACAAAGCCTCACATATACTTCTAAAAATTTAAAGATGTGTGGGGCCTCTGAGAGGGCTCAACAATTAACAGCATTGTCTCCTCTACCAGAGAACCTGGGAACAACTACCAGCAACTATATGGTGGCCCATCTCCAGTTCCAGGGGATGGCAGACAAAGAGACAGACAGACAAGGGTGGCAGGCCTCCCTGGTTTTTCTTTCTTTCTTATCCTTTTTAAAAAATGTTTATTTATTTATTTATGTATTTATTAGATATAAGTACACTGTAGCTGTCTTCAGACACTCCAGAAGAGGGTGTCAGATTCTGGAGAATATAAATCCCTCTTATGGTCTGCATATGATGGACATAAACACAGATTCACATACACTTCTAAAAATTTAAGATGGGTGGGGCCACTGAAAGGGCTCAACAATTAACAGCATTGTCTCTTCTTCCAGAGAACCTGGGATCAACTACCAGCAACTATATGGTGGCCCATCTCCAGTTCCAGGGGATCAGACAGACAGACAGACAGACAGACAGAGATAAGGAGGGCAGGCCTGCCTGGTTTTTCTTTCTTTCTTATCCTTTTAAAATAATGTTTATTTATTTATTTATTTATTTATTTATTTATTTATTTATGTATTTATTAGATATAAGTACACTGTAGTTGTCTTCAGACACTCCAGAAGAGGGTGTCAGATTCTGGAGAATCTAAATCCCTCTTCTGGTCTGCATATGATGTACATAAACACAGCCTAACATATAGTTCTAAAAATTTAAAGGTAGGTGGAGCCACTGAAAGGGCTCAACAATTAACAGCATTGTCTCCTCTTCCAGAGAACCTGGGATCAAATAACAGCAACTATATGGTGGCCCATCTCCAGTTCCAAGGGATCAGACAGACAGACAGACAGACTGACAGAGATAAGGATGGAGGCCTGCCTGGTCTTTCTTTCTTTCTTATACTTAAAAAAAAGTTTATATATTTATTTATTTATTTATTTATTTATTTATTTATTTATTTATTAAATATAAGTACACTGTAGCTGTCTTCAGACACTCTAGAAGAGGGTGTCATCTTCTGGAGAATCTAAATCCCTCTTATGGTCTGCATATGATGTACATAAACACAGCCTCACATATACTTCTAAAAATTTAAAGATGGGTGGGCCCACTGAAAGGGCTGAACAATTAACAGCATTGTCTCTTCTTCCAGAGAACGTGGGATCAAATACCAGCAACTATATGGTGGCCCATCTCAAGTTCCAGGGGATAAGACAGACAGACAGACAGACAGAGATAAGGATGGCAGGCCTGCCTGATTTTTCTTTCTTTCTTATACTTTTTAAAAAATGTTTATTTATTTATTTATTTATTTATTCATTTATTCATTTATTTATTTATTTATGCATTTATTAGATATAAGTACACTGTAGCTGTCTTCAGACTCTCCAGAAGAGGGTGTCAGATTCTGGAGAATCTATATCTTTCTTATGGTCTGCATATGATGTACATAAACACAGCCTCACATATACTTCTAAAAATTTAAAGATGGGTGGGGCCACTGAAAGGGCTCAACAATTAACAGCATTGTCTCCTCTTCCAGAGGACCTGGGATCAACTACCAGCAACTATATTGTGGCCCATCTCCAGTTCCAGGGGTTCAGACAGACATACATACAGATAGACAGACAAGGATTGCAGGCCTGTCTGGTTTTTCTTTCTTTCTTATACATTTTAAAAATGTTTATTTATTTATTTATTTATTTATTTATTTATTTATTTATTTATTTATTTATGTATTTATTAGATATAAGTACACTGTAGCTGTCTTCAGACACTTCAGAAGAGGGTGTCATATTCTGGAGAATCTAAATCCCTCTTATGGTCTGCATATGATGTACATAAACAAAGCCTCACATATACTTCTAAAAATTTAAAGATGTGTGGGGCCACTGAAACGGCTCAAAAATTAACAGCATTGTCTCGTCTACCAGAGAACCTGGGATCAAATACCAGCAACTATATGGTGGCCCATCTCCAGTTCTAGGGGATCAGACAGACAGACAGACAGACAGACAAGGATTGCAGGTTTGCCTGGTTTTACTTTCTTTTTATCCTTTTTAAAAAATGTTTATTTATTTATTTATGTATTTATTATATATAAGTACACTGTAGCTGTCTTCAGACACTCCACAAGAGGGTGACAGATTCTGGAGAATCTAAATCCCTCTTATGGTCTGCATATGATGTACATAAACACAGCCTCACATATACTTCTAAAAATTTAAAGATGTGTGGGGCCACTGAAAAGGCTCAACAATTAACAGCATTGTCTCCTCTAACAGAGAACCTGGGATCAAATACCAGCAACTATATGGTGGCCCATCTCCAGTTCCAGGGGATCAGGCAGACAAAGAGACAGACAGACAAGGGTGGCAGGCCTCCCTGGTTTTTCTTTCTTTCTTATCCTTTTAAAATAATTTTTATTTATTTATTTATGTATTTATTAGATATAAGTACACTGTAGTTGTCTTCAGACACTCCAGAAGAGGGTGTCAGATTCTGGAGAATATAAATCCCTATTATGGTCTGCATATGATGGAAATAAACACAGCCTAATATATACATCTAAAAATTTAAAGATGGGTGGGGCCACAGAAAGGGCTCAACAATTAACAGCATTGTCTCTTCTTCCAGAGAACTTGGGATCAACTACCAGCAACTATATAGTGGCCCATCTCCAGTTCCAGGGGATCAGACAGACAGACAGACAGACAGAGATAAGGAGGGCAGGCCTGCCTGGTTTTTCTTTCTTTCTTATCCTTTTAAAAATGTTTATTTATTTATTTATTTATTTATTTATTTATTTATTTATTAGATATAAGTACACTGTAGTTGTCTTCAGACACTCCAGAAGAGGGTGTCAGATTCTGGAGAATCTAAATCCCTCTTATGGTCTGCATATGATGTACATAAACACAGCCTCACATATACATCTAAAAATTTAAAGATAGGTGGAGCCACTGAAAGGGCTCAACAATTAACAGCATTGTCTCCTCTTCCAGAGAACCTGGGATCAACTACCTGCAACTATATGGTGGCCCATCTCCACTCCCAGGGGATCAGAGAGACAGACAGACAGACAAGGATAAGGATGGCAGGCCTGCCTGGTCTTTCTTTCTTATCCTTTTTAAAAAATGTTTATTTATTTATGTATTTATTAGATATAAGTACACTGTAGCTTTCTTCAGATACTCCAGAAGAGGGTGTCAGATTCTGGAGAATATAAATCCCTCTTATGGTCTGCATATGATGTACATAAACACAGCCTCACATATACATCTAAAAATTTAAAGAGAGGTGGAGCCACTGAAAGGGCTCAACAATTAACATCATTGTCTCCTCTTCCAGAGTACCTGGGATCAACTACCAGCAACTATATTGTGGCCCATCTCCAGTTCCAGGGGATCAGACAGACATACATACAGACAGACAGACAAGGATTGCAGGCCTGCCTGGTTTTTCTTTCTTTCTTATACATTTTAAAAATGTTTATTTATTTATTTATTTATTTATTTATTTATTTATTTATTTATGTATTTATTAGATATAAGAACACTGTAGCTGTCTTCAGACACTTCAGAAGAGGGTGTCATATTCTGGAAATCTAAATCCCTCTTATTGTCTGCATATGATGTACATAAACACAGCCTCACATATACTTCTAAAAATTTAAAGATGTGTGGGGCAACTGAAACGGCTCAACAATTAACAGCATTGTCTCCTCTACCAGAACCTGGGATCAACTAGCAGCAACTATATGGTGGCCCATCTCCAGTTCCAGGGGATCAGACAGACAGACGGACAGGCAGAGATAAGGAGGGCAGGCCTGCCTGGTCCTTCTTTCTTTCTTATCCTTTTAAAAAATGTTTATTTATTTATGTATTTATTAGATATAAGTACACTGTAGCTCTCTTCAGACACTCCCGAAGAGGGTGTCAGATTCTGGAGAATCTAAATCCCTCTTATGGTCTGCATATGATGTACATAAACACAGCCTCACATATACTACTAAAAATTTAACGATGGGTGGGGCCACTGAAAACGCTCAACAATTAACAGCATTGTGTCCTCTTCCAGAGAACCTGTGATCAACTACCAGCACCTATATGGTGGCCCATCTCCAGTTCCAGGGGATCAGAACGACAGACAGACAGACAGACAGAAGAGATAAGGATGGCAGGCCTGCCTGGTCTTTCTTTCTTTCTTATCTGGTTTAAATAATGTTTATTTCTTTATTTACTTATTTATTTATGTATTTATTAGATATAATTACACTGTAGTTGTCTTCAGACACTCCAGAAGAAGGTGTCAGATTCTGATGAATCTAAATCCCTCTTCTGGTCTGCATATGATGTACATAAACACAGCCTCACATACACTTCTAAAAATTTAAAGATGGGTAGGGCCACTGATAGGGTTCAACAATTAACAGCATTGTCTCCTCTTCCAGAGAACGTGGGATCAACTACCAGCAACTATATGGTAGCCCATCTCCACTTCCAGGGGATCAGACAGACAGACAGACAGACAGACAGACAGAGATAAGGATGGCAGGCCTGCCTGGTCTTACTTTCTTTCTTATCCTTTTTAAAAAATGTTTATTTATTTATTTATTTATTTATTTATTTATTTATTTATTTATTATATATAAGTACACTGTAGCTGTCTTCAGACACTCCAGTAGAGGGTGTCAGATTCTGGAGAATCTAAATCCTCTTATAATCTGAATATGATGTACATAAAAAGGCCTCACATATACTTCTAAATATTTAAAGAAGTGTGGGGCCACTGAAAGGGCTCAACAATTAACAGCATTGTCTCCTCTTCCAGAGAACCTTGGATCAACTACCAGCAACTATATGGTGGCCCATCTCCAGTTCCCGGGGATCAGATAGACAGACAGACAGACAGACAGAGATATGGATGGCAGGCCTGCCTGTTCTTTCTTTCTTTCTTATCCTTTTAAAAAAATGTTTAATTATTTATTTATTTATTTATCTATTTATTTATTAGATATAAGTACACTGTAGCTGTCTTCAGACACTCCAGAAGATTGTGTCAGATTCTGGAGAATCTATATCCCTCTTATGGTCTGCATATGATGTACATAAACACAGACTCACATTTTCTTCTAAAAATTTAAAGATGGGTGGGGCCCCAAAAATGGCTCAACAATTAACAGCATTGCTTCCTCTTCCAGAGAACCTTGGATAAACTCCCAGCAACTATATGGTGGCTCATCTCCAGTTCCAGGGTATCAGACAGTCAGACAGACAGACTGACAGAGATAAGGATGGAGGCCTGCCTGGTCTTTCTTTCTTTCTTATACTTTTAAAAAAATGTTTATATATTTATTTATTTATTTATTTATTTATTTATTTATTTATTTATTTATTTATTAGATATAAGTACACTATAGCTGTCTTCAGACACTCTAGAAGAGGGTGTCATCATCTGGAGAATCTAAATCCCTCTTATGGTCTGTATATGATGTACATAAACACAGCCTTACATATACTTCTTAAAATTTAACGGTGGGGGGGGGCACTGAAAGGGCTCAGCAATTAACAGCATTGTCTCCTCTTCCAGAGAACCTGGGATCAACTACCTGCAACTATATGGTGTCCCATCTCCACTCCCAGGGGATCAGACAGACAGACAGACAGACAAGGATAAGGATGGCCGGCCTGCCTGGTCTTTCTTTCTTTCTTATCCTTTTTAAAAAATGATTATTTATTTATGTATTTATTAGATATAAATACACTGTAGCTGTCTTCAGACACTCCAGAAGAGGGAGTCAGATTCTGGAGAATCTAAATCCCTCTTATAGTCTGCATATTATGTACATAAACACAGCCTAACATATACTAGTAAAAATTTAACGATGAGTGGGGCCGCTGAAAGGGCTCAACAATTAACAGCATTGTCTCCTCTTCCAGAGAACCTGGGATCAACTACCAGCACCTATATGGTGGCCCATCTCCAGTTCCAGGGGATCAGAACGACAGACAGACAGACAGACAGACAGAGATAAGGATGGCAGGCCTCCTGGTCTTTCTTTCTTTCTTATCCGGTTTAAATAATGTTTATTTATTTATTTATTTATTTATTTATTTATTTATTTATGTATTTATTAGATATAAGTACACTGTAGCTGTCTTCAGACACTCCAGAAGAGGGTGTCAGGTTCTGATGAATCTAAATCCCTCTTCTGGTCTGCATATGATGTACATAAACAGAGCCTCACGACACTTCTAAAAATTTAAAGATGGGTAGGGCCACTGATAGGGCTCAACAATTAACAGCATTGTCTCCTCTTCCAGAGGACCTGGGATCAACTACCAGCAACTATATTGTGGCCCATCTCCAGTTCCAGGGGTTCAGACAGACATACATACAGACAGACAGACAAGGATTGCAGGCCTGTCTGGTTTTTCTTTCTTTCTTATACATTTTAAAAATGTTTATTTATTTATTTATTTATTTATTTATTTATTTATTTATTAGATATAAGTACACTGTAGCTGTCTTCAGACACTTCAGAAGAGGGTGTCATATTCTGGAGAATCGAAATGCCTCTTATGGTCTGTATATGATGTACATAAACACAGCCTCACATATACTTCTAAAAATTTAAAGATGTGTGGGGCCACTGAAACGGCTCAACAATTAACAGCATTGTCTCCTCTACCAGAGTACCTGGGATCAACTAGCAGCAACTATATGGTGGCCCATCTCCAGTTCCAGGGGATCAGACAGACAGACAGACAGACAGACAAGGATTGCAGGCCTGCCTGGTTTTACTTTCTTTCTTATCCTTTTTAAAAAATGTTTATTTATTTATTTATGTATTGATTAGATATACGTACACTGTAGCTGTCTTCAGACACTCCAGAAGATTGTGTCAGATTCTGGAGAATCTATATCCCTCTTATGGTCTGCATATGATGTACATAAACACAGACTCACATTTTCTTCTAAAAATTTAAAGATGGGTGGGGCCCCAAAAATGGCTCAACAATTAACAGCATTGCTTCCTCTTCCAGAGAACCTTGGATAAACTCCCAGCAACTATATGGTGGCTCATCTCCAGTTCCAGGGTATCAGACAGTCAGACAGACAGACTGACAGAGATAAGGATGGAGGCCTGCCTGGTCTTTCTTTCTTTCTTATACTTTTAAAAAAATGTTTATATATTTATTTATTTATTTATTTATTTATTTATTTATTTATTTATTAGATATAAGTACACTATAGCTGTCTTCAGACACTCTAGAAGAGGGTGTCATCATCTGGAGAATCTAAATCCCTCTTATGGTCTGTATATGATGTACATAAACACAGCCTTACATATACTTCTTAAAATTTAACGGTGGGGGGGGGGGCACTGAAAGGGCTCAGCAATTAACAGCATTGTCTCCTCTTCCAGAGAACCTGGGATCAACTACCTGCAACTATATGGTGTCCCATCTCCACTCCCAGGGGATCAGACAGACAGACAGACAGACAAGGATAAGGATGGCCGGCCTGCCTGGTCTTTCTTTCTTTCTTATCCTTTTTAAAAAATGATTATTTATTTATGTATTTATTAGATATAAATACACTGTAGCTGTCTTCAGACACTCCAGAAGAGGGAGTCAGATTCTGGAGAATCTAAATCCCTCTTATAGTCTGCATATTATGTACATAAACACAGCCTAACATATACTAGTAAAAATTTAACGATGAGTGGGGCCGCTGAAAGGGCTCAACAATTAACAGCATTGTCTCCTCTTCCAGAGAACCTGGGATCAACTACCAGCACCTATATGGTGGCCCATCTCCAGTTCCAGGGGATCAGAACGACAGACAGACAGACAGACAGACAGAGATAAGGATGGCAGGCCTCCTGGTCTTTCTTTCTTTCTTATCCGGTTTAAATAATGTTTATTTATTTATTTATTTATTTATTTATTTATTTATTTATGTATTTATTAGATATAAGTACACTGTAGCTGTCTTCAGACACTCCAGAAGAGGGTGTCAGGTTCTGATGAATCTAAATCCCTCTTCTGGTCTGCATATGATGTACATAAACAGAGCCTCACGACACTTCTAAAAATTTAAAGATGGGTAGGGCCACTGATAGGGCTCAACAATTAACAGCATTGTCTCCTCTTCCAGAGGACCTGGGATCAACTACCAGCAACTATATTGTGGCCCATCTCCAGTTCCAGGGGTTCAGACAGACATACATACAGACAGACAGACAAGGATTGCAGGCCTGTCTGGTTTTTCTTTCTTTCTTATACATTTTAAAAATGTTTATTTATTTATTTATTTATTTATTTATTTATTTATTTATTAGATATAAGTACACTGTAGCTGTCTTCAGACACTTCAGAAGAGGGTGTCATATTCTGGAGAATCGAAATGCCTCTTATGGTCTGTATATGATGTACATAAACACAGCCTCACATATACTTCTAAAAATTTAAAGATGTGTGGGGCCACTGAAACGGCTCAACAATTAACAGCATTGTCTCCTCTACCAGAGTACCTGGGATCAACTAGCAGCAACTATATGGTGGCCCATCTCCAGTTCCAGGGGATCAGACAGACAGACAGACAGACAGACAAGGATTGCAGGCCTGCCTGGTTTTACTTTCTTTCTTATCCTTTTTAAAAAATGTTTATTTATTTATTTATGTATTGATTAGATATACGTACACTGTAGCTGTCTTCAGACACTCCAGAAGAGGGTGTCAGATTCTGGAGAATCTAAATCCCTCTTATGGTCTACATATGATGTACATAAACACAGCCTCACATATACTACTAAAAATTTAACGATGGGTGGGGCCACTGAAAGCGCTCAACAATTAACAGCATTGTCTCCTCTTCCAGAGAACCTGTGATCAACTACCAGCACCTATATGTTGGCCCATCTCCAGTTCCAGGGGATCAGAACGACATACAGACAGACAGACAGAGATAAGGATGGTAGGCCTGCCTGGTCTTTCTTTTTTTCTTATCCGGTTTAAATAATGTTTGTTTATTTATTTATTTATTTATTTATTTATTTATTTATTTATTTATTTATTAGATATAAGTACACTGTAGCTGTCTTCAGACACTCCAGAAGAGGATGTCAGATTCTGATGAATCTAAATCCCTCTTCTGGTCTGCATATGATGTACATAAACACAGCCTCACATATACTTCTACAAATTTAAAGATGGGTATGGCCACTGATAGGGTTCAACAATTAACAGCATTGTCTCCTCTTCCAGAGAACCTGGGATCAACTACCAGCAACTATATGGTAGCCCATCTCCAGTTCCAGGGGATGAGACAGACAGACAGACAGACAGACAGAGATAAGGATGGCAGGCCTGCCTGGTTTTGCTTTCTTTCTTATCCTTTTTAAAAAATGTTTATTTATTTATTTATTTATTTATTTATTTATTTATTTATTATAAGTACACTGTAGCTGTCTTCAGACACTCCAGTAGAGGGTGTCAGATTCTGGAGAATCTAAATCCTCTTATAATCTGAATATGATGTACATAAACACAGCCTCACATATACTTCTAAATATTTAAAGAAGTGTGGGGCCACTGAAAGGGCTCAACAATTAACAGCATTGTCTCCTCTTCCAGAGAACCTTGGATCAACTACCAGCAACTATATGGTGGTCCATCTCCAGTTCCAGGGGATCAGACAGACAGACAGACAGACAGAGAGAGATAAGGATGGCAGGTCTGCCTGGTCTTACTTTCTTTCTTATCCTTTTTAAAAAATGTTTATTTATTTATTTATTTATTTATTTATTTATTTATTTATTATAAGTACACTGTAGCTGTCTTCAGACACTCCAGTAGAGGGTGTCAGATTCTGGCGAATCTAAATCCTCTTATAATCTGAATATATGTGCATAAACACAGCCTCACATATAGTTCTAAATATTGAAAGAAGTGTGGGGCCACTGAAAGGGCTCAATAATTAATAGCATTGTCTCCTCTTCCAGAGAACCTTGTATCAACTACCAACAACTATATGGTGGCCCATCTCCAGTTCCCGGGGATCAGACAGACAGACAGACAGACAGACAGACAGACAGCGATATGGATGGCAGGCCTGCCTGGTCTTTCTTTCTTTCTTATCCTTTTTAAAAAATATTTATTTATTTATCTATTTATTTATTAGATATAAGTTCACTGTAGCTGTCTTCAGACACTCCAGAAGAGGGTGTCAGATTCTGGAGAATCTATATCCCTCTTATGGTCTGCATATGATGTACATAAACACAGACTCAACTTTTCTTCTAAAAATTTAAAGATGGATGGGGCCCCAGAAATGGCTCAACAATTAACAGCATTGCCTCCTCTTCCAGAGAACCTTGGATAAACTACCAGCAACTATATGGTGGCCCATCTCCAGTTCCAGGGTATCAGACAGTCTGACAGAGAGACAGAGATAAGGATGGAGGCCTGCCTGGTCTTTCTTTCTTTCTTATACTTTTAAAAAAATGTTTATTTATTTATTTATTTATTTATTTATTTATTTATTTATTTATGTATTTATTAGATATAAGTACACTGTAGCTGTCTTCAGACACTCTAGAAGAGGGTGTCATCTTCTGGAGAATCTAAATCCCTCTTATGGTCTGCATATGATGTACATAAACACAGCCTCACATATACTTCTAAAAATTTAAAGATGTGTGGGGCCACTGAGAGGGCTCAACAATTAACAGGATTGTCTCCTCTACCAGAGAACCTGGGATCAACTACCAGCAACTATATGGTGGCCCATCTCCAGTTCCAGGGGATCAGGCAGACAAAGAGACAGACAGACAAGGGTGGCAGGCCTCCCTGGTTTTTCTTTCTTTCTTATTCTTTTTAAAAAATGTTTATTTATTTATTTATGTATTTATTAGATATAAGTACACTGTAGCTGTCTTCAGACACTCCAGAAGAGGGTGTCAGATTCTGGAGAATATAAATCCCTCTTATGGTCTGCATATGATGGACATAAACACAGATTCACATACACTTCTAAAAATTTAAGATGGGTGGGGCCACTGAAAGGGCTCAACAATTAACAGCATTGTCTCTTCTTCCAGAGAACCTGGGATCAACTACCAGCAACTATATGGTGGCCCATCTCCAGTTCCAGGTGATCAGACAGACAGACAGACAGAGATAAGGAGGGCAGTCTAAATCCCTCTTATGGTCTGCATATGATGTACATAAACACAGCCTCACATATAGTGAGCTGCGGTGTCACAGGCCAACTGCTGGAATTTCTGAGTACCACCTAGATAGAGATAAGCTATGCTGTGGTTGCTTAATTTATGTATTTTATTATTTCTATTTGTTGTTTTGTTTTGTTTTATTTGTTTTTAGAAAAGTCCTCAGTCTGTAGCTCTGGCTGACCCAGGACTGCCTACTTGTGTTAATTAGCGTTTCACAGCTGAGAACAGACACCAAGAGCAAGGTAAGGCTTAGAAAACCGGACATTCAGTGGTGGCTCAAGCTCTTAATGAGAGCACTCTGTAGGCAGAAGCAGTCAGTTTCTGAGTTCGAGGCCACCCTGGTAAAGACAGGGCTAGGGTAGGGGCTAGGGTAGGGGCTAGGGTGAGAAAGAAAGAAAGAAAGAAAGAGAGAGAGAGAGAGAGAGTGAGAGGAGAGAGAGAGAGAGAGAAAGAGAGAGAAAGAGAGAGAGAAAGAGAGAGAGAGAGAAAGAGAGAGAGAGAGAGAGAAAGAGAGAGAGAGAGAAAGAGAGAGAGAGAGAGAGAGAGAGAGAGAGAGAGAGAGAGAGAGAGAGAAAGAGAGAGAGAGAGAGAGAGAGAAAGAGAGAGAGAGAGAGAGAAAGAGAGAGAGAGAGAGAGAAAGAGAGAGAGAGAAAGAGAGAGAGAGAGAGAGAAAGAGAGAGAGAGAAAGAGAGAGAGAGAAAGAGAGAGAGAAAGAGAGAGAGAATAAAAAGTTTTTATAAAAGTTTTATAAAAAGTGTTAAAGTTTTTAAAAATTAAAAAAAAAATACCAGATCACCATCACACAGCATTGGCTGTCTTCAGGTGTATCCTTTCAGCCTCCAAAACAAAAAACAATGGCTGGCTGTATTCAGGTGTATCCTATTCTCGAGTCTTATTTCCAACCTTAGAGCTGGGCTGAGCTGCCTCATTATGTAATTGCAAACCTTCCTTGGTTTGTCTTTTCCATTTCTAAGACTAACAGGCCTTTTTCTATTTATTGAATATGCTCATGACTGTCCTTTAGATATAGTAAATATAACTGTTGCTTATAAAACTTGTTTTCTAGGAATTTTTAAAGGGCAATGGCAGAGTTTATTTATAAAAAAATATTTTGCATTTATTTATTTGTGTGAGTGATGAAGCTCAGGTCTTCAAACTCGTCAGGAGGTATGATTACCTCCCCTCTCTCTCAACCCCTCTCTCTCCTCTCTCAATGATTGTGTAAGAATGTTTTGCATGTGTATGCTGTGCCAACAGACTCCAGAACAGAGTATTAGATCCCCTGGAACTGGAGATGGGCCACCATATATAATACTGGTAATTGAGCCCAGGTTCTCTGGAAGAGGAGACAATGCTCTTAATTGTTGAGCCCTCTCTGTAGCCACATCTTTCATTCTTTTTTTTTTTTTAGTATATGTGAGGCTGTGTTTATATACATCATATGCAGACAATAAGAATGATTTAGATTCTTCAGAATCTGACACCCTCTTCTGGACTGTCTGAAGATAGCTACAGCATACTTAAATATAATAAATAAATAAATCTTTAAAAAGAAAAGGAAAAGTAAAAAAGAAAGAACAGGCCTGCCATATGCATGTTCATAGAGGAAAATGGAAGAGACCCCAATCTAACCTCAGCAGGGTGCTTCCTTCTGGATGGTAGCTCACAGTTTCATCCCAGCAAGACAGGCAAATCACTGAGTTCAAGGACAGTAAGGTTCAGGACAGCCAAGGTTAGGAAGGAAAAGGGTTTATGTTGAGATTACAAACCGACAAAACAACAACTAGGAAAAAGAAGTGACAGTGTAACTTGGGGTAGGGTACCAACAAGAGAAAGCTTTCTGTTACAACTTACAAACACCAGTAGCCTTGCACCCTTCTGCCCAGGTCGCTGCCTTCCTTTCTAGGAATTCTAAGGATGCCAGGGGGTGGGGGAATCCAGATTAACTTTTTAAAAACAAAGACTTGGTCTTTGATGTCTATAGGAAGCACTTCTCAGTGCCTTTAACTACCACTGAACTTTCAGGGCTGTGACTCAACTGTAACAAGGAACAGGGCTAAGAACCTGCAGCCTTTGAAAACAACTATTTTTTTAAAGTGGGGGACACAAATCAGCAGTAGAAGCCCTCAGGTTCAGCCATAATACTTGTTAGGGAAAGAGCCTCAATGTCCGGAGCTGAGGTCTCATGGGTGAACTGCTTCAAGCTCTGAGTATCACTGAAAGAAAGAAAAGATATCATGTGGTTGCTTAATTTATTTATTTTATTATTTCTATTTTTGTTTTCTTTTGTTTTGTTTTAGAAAAGGCCTCAGTCTGTAGCTATGGCTGACCTAGGACAGACTACATGTGTTAATTAGGGTTTCACAGCTGAGAAACAGACCATACCTATGTAAGACTTAGAAAACCCAACAGTCAGTGGTGGCTCGAGCTCTTAATGAGAGCACTCTGGAGGCAGAGGCAGTCAGTTTCTGAGTTCAAGGCCAGCCTGGTTAAAGACAGGGATAGGCAAGGCTAGGCAAGGCAGGGCTGGGCTAGGCTAGGCTAGGCAAGGGGCTGGGCTAGTCAAGGCAAGGGACTAGGCTAGGCTACTCAAGGGGCTACGCAAGACAGACAGACAGAGAGAAAGACAGACAAGGATGGCAGGCCTGCCTGGTATTTCTTTCTTTCTTATCCCTTTTAAAAAAATGTTAATTAATTAATTAATTAATTAATTAATTTATTTATTTATTTATTAGATATAAGTACACTGTAGCTGTCTTCAGACACTCCAGAAGAGGGTGTCAGATTCTGGAGAATCTATATGCCTCTTATGGTCTGCATATGATGTACATAAACACAGCCTCACATTTACTTCTAAAAATTTAAAGATGAGTGGGGCCAATGAAAGGGATCAACAATTAACATCATTGTCTCCTCTTATAGAGAACCTGGGATCAACTACCAGCAACTATATGGTGGCCCATCTCCAGTTCCAGGGGATCAGACAAACAGACAGACATACAGACAGATAGAGTTAAGGATGGCAGGCCTACCTGGTCTTTCATTCTTTCTTATTCTTTTTAAAAAATGTTTATTAATTTAAGTATGAATTTATTAGATATAAGTACACTGTAGCTGTCTTCAAACACTCCCGAAAAGGGTGTCAGATTCTGGAGAATCTATATCCCTCTTATGGTCTGCATATGATGTACATGAACACAGCCTCACATATACTTCTAAAAATTTAAAGATGGGTGGGGCCACTGAAAGGGCTCAACAATTAACAGAACTGACTCCTCTTCCAGAGAACCTGGGATCAACTACCAGCAATTATATGGTGGCCCATCTCCAGTTCCAGGGGATCACACAGACAGACATACAGACAAGGATGGCAGGCCTGCCTGGTCTCTCTTTCTTTATTATCCTTTTTTAAAAATGTTTATTTGTTTATTTATGTATTTATTAGTTATAAGTACACTGTAGCTGTCTTCAGACTCTCCAGAAGAGGGTGTCAGATTCTGGAGAATCAATATCCCTCTTATGGTCTGCATATGATGTACATGAACACAGCCTCACATATACTTCTAAAAATTTAAAGATGGGTGGGGCCACTGAAAGGGCTCAACAATTAACAGCATTGTCTCCTCTTCCAGAGAACCTGGGATCTACTACCAGCAACTATATGGTGGCCCATCTCCAGTTCCAGGGTATCTGACAGATAGACAGACAGACAGACAGACAGACAAGGTGGCAGGCCTGCCTGGTCTTTCTTTCTTTCTTATTCTTTTTAAAAAAGGTTTATTTATTTATTTATGTATTTATTAGATATAAGTACACTGTAGCTGTCTTCAGACACTCTAGAAGAGGGTGTCATATTCTGGAGAATCTAAATCCCTCTTATGGTCTGCATATGATGTACATAAACACAGCCTCACATATACTTCTAAAAATTTAAAGATGGGTGGGCCCACTGAAAGGGCTCAACAATTAACAGCATTGTCTCCTCTTCCAGAGAACCTGGGATCAACTACAAGCAACTCTATGGTGGCCCATCTCCAGTTCCAGAGGATCAGACAGACAGACAGACAGACAGAGATAAGGATGGCAGTCCTGCCTGGTCTTTCTTTCTTTCTTATCCTTTTTAAAAAATGTTTGTTTATTTATTTATTTATTTATATATGTATTTATTAGATATAAGTACACTGTAGCTATCTTCAGACACTCCAGAAGAGGGTGTTAGATTCTGGAGAATCTATATCCCTCTTATGGTCTGCATATGATGTACATAAACACAGCCTCACATATACTTCTAAAAATTTAAAGATGGGTGGGCCCACTGAAAGGGCTCAACAATGAACACCATTGTCTCCTCTTCCAGACAACGTGGGATCAACTTCCAGCAACTATATGGTGGCCCATCTCAAGTTCCAGGGGATAAGATAGACAGACAGACAGACAGAGATAAGGATGGCAGGCCTGCCTGATTTTTCATACTTTCTTATCCTTTTAAAAAAATGTTTATTTATTTATTTATTCATTTATTTATTTATTTATTTATTTATTTATTTATTTATTTATTTATTAGATATAAGTACACTGTAGCTGTCTTCAGACTCTCCAGAAGAGGGTGTCAGATTCTGGAGAATCTATATCCCTCTTATGGTCTGCATATGATGTACATAAACACAACCTCACATATACTTCTAAAAATTTAAAGATCGGTGGGGCCACTGAAAGGGCTCAACAATGAACAGCATTGTCTCCTCTTCCAGAGGACCTGGGATCAACTACCAGCAACTATATGGTGGCCCATCTCAAGTTCCAGGGGATAAGACAGACATACAGACAGACAGACAGACAAGGATTGCAGGCCTGCCTGGTTTTTCTTTCTTTCTTATACATTTTAAAAATGTTTATTTATTTATATATGTATTTATTTGATATAAGTACACTGAAGCTATCTTCAGACACTTCAGAAGTGGGTGTCATATTCTGGAGAATCTAAATCCCTCTTATGGTCTGCATATGATGTATATAAACACAGCCTCACATATACTTCTAAAAAGTTAAAGATGTGTGGGGCCACTGAAACGGCTCAATAATTAACAGCATTGTCTCCTCTTCCAGACAATGTGGAATAACTATCAGCAACTATATGGTGGCCCATCTACAGTTCCAGGGGTTCAGACAGACAGACAGACAGACAAGGATTGCAGGCCTGCCTGGTTTTATTTTCTTTCTTATCCTTTTTAAAAAATGTTTATTTATTTATTTATTTATTTATTTATTTATTTATTTATTTATTTATGTATTTATTATATATAAGTACACTGTAGCTGTCTTCAGACACTCCAGAAGAGGGTGTCAGATTCTGGAGAATCTAAATCCCTCTTATTTCTGCATATGATGTACATAAACAAAGCCTCACATATACTTCTAAAAATTTAAAGATGTGTGGGGCCTCTGAGAGGGCTCAACAATTAACAGCATTGTCTCCTCTACCAGAGAACCTGGGAACAACTACCAGCAACTATATGGTGGCCCATCTCCAGTTCCAGGGGATGGCAGACAAAGAGACAGACAGACAAGGGTGGCAGGCCTCCCTGGTTTTTCTTTCTTTCTTATCCTTTTTAAAAAATGTTTATTTATTTATTTATGTATTTATTAGATATAAGTACACTGTAGCTGTCTTCAGACACTCCAGAAGAGGGTGTCAGATTCTGGAGAATATAAATCCCTCTTATGGTCTGCATATGATGGACATAAACACAGATTCACATACACTTCTAAAAATTTAAGATGGGTGGGGCCACTGAAAGGGCTCAACAATTAACAGCATTGTCTATTCTTCCAGAGAACCTGGGATCAACTACCAGCAACTATATGGTGGCCCATCTCCAGTTCCAGGGGATCAGACAGACAGACAGACAGACAGAGATAAGGAGGGCAGGCATGCCTGGTTTTTCTTTCTTTCTTATCCTTTTAAAATAATGTTTATTTATTTATTTATTTATTTATTTATTTATTTATTTATTAGATATAAGTACACTGTAGTTGTCTTCAGACACTCCAGAAGAGGGTGTCAGATTCTGGAGAATCTAAATCCCTCTTCTGGTCTGCATATGATGTACATAAACACAGCCTAACATATAGTTCTAAAAATTTAAAGGTAGGTGGAGCCACTGAAAGGGCTCAACAATTAACAGCATTGTCTCCTCTTCCAGAGAACCTGGGATCAAATAACAGCAACTATATGGTGGCCCATCTCCAGTTCCAAGGGATCAGACAGACAGACAGACAGACTGACAGAGATAAGGATGGAGGCCTGCCTGGTCTTTCTTTCTTTCTTATACTTAAAAAAAATGTTTATTTATTTATTTATTTATTTATTTATTTATTTATTTATTAGATATAAGTACACTGTAGCTGTCTTCAGACACTCTAGAAGAGGGTGTCATCTTCTGGAGAATCTAAATCCCTATTATGGTCTGCATATGATGTACATAAACACAGCCTCACATATACTTCTAAAAATTTAAAGATGGGTGGGCCCACTGAAAGGGCTGAACAATTAACAGCATTGTCTCTTCTTCCAGAGAACGTGGGATCAAATACCAGCAACTATATGGTGGCCCATCTCAAGTTCCAGGGGATAAGACAGACAGACAGACAGACAGACAGAGATAAGGATGGCAGGCCTGCCTGATTTTTCTTTCTTTCTTATACTTTTTTAAAAATGTTTATTTATTTATTTATTTATTCATTTATTCATTTATTTATTTATTTATGCATTTATTAGATATAAGTACACTGTAGCTGTCTTCAGACTCTCCAGAAGAGGGTGTCAGATTCTGGAGAATCTATATCTTTCTTATGGTCTGCATATGATGTACATAAACACAGCCTCACATATACTTCTAAAAATTTAAAGATGGGTGGGGCCACTGAAAGGGCTCAACAATTAACAGCATTGTCTCCTCTTCCAGAGGACCTGGGATCAACTACCAGCAACTATATTGTGGCCCATCTCCAGTTCCAGGGGTTCAGACAGACATACATACAGATAGACAGACAAGGATTGCAGGCCTGTCTGGTTTTTCTTTCTTTCTTATACATTTTAAAAATGTTTATTTATTTATTTATTTATTTATTTATTTATTTATGTATTTATTAGATATAAGTACACTGTAGCTGTCTTCAGACACTTCAGAAGAGGGTGTCATATTCTGGAGAATCTAAATCCCTCTTATGGTCTGCATATGATGTACATAAACAAAGCCTCACATATACTTCTAAAAATTTAAAGATGTGTGGGGCCACTGAAACGGCTCAAAAATTAACAGCATTGTCTCGTCTACCAGAGAACCTGGGATCAAATACCAGCAACTATATGGTGGCCCATCTCCAGTTCTAGGGGATCAGACAGACAGACAGACAGACAGACAAGGATTGCAGGTTTGCCTGGTTTTACTTTCTTTTTATCCTTTTTAAAAAATGTTTATTTATTTATTTATGTATTTATTATATATAAGTACACTGTAGCTGTCTTCAGACACTCCACAAGAGGGTGACAGATTCTGGAGAATCTAAATCCCTCTTATGGTCTGCATATGATGTACATAAACACAGCCTCACATATACTTCTAAAAATTTAAAGATGTGTGGGGCCACTGAAAAGGCTCAACAATTAACAGCATTGTCTCCTCTAACAGAGAACCTGGGATCAAATACCAGCAACTATATGGTGGCCCATCTCCAGTTCCAGGGGATCAGGCAGACAAAGAGACAGACAGACAAGGGTGGCAGGCCTCCCTGGTTTTTCTTTCTTTCTTATCCTTTTAAAATAATTTTTATTTATTTATTTATGTATTTATTAGATATAAGTACACTGTAGTTGTCTTCAGACACTCCAGAAGAGGGTGTCAGATTCTGGAGAATATAAATCCCTATTATGGTCTGCATATGATGGAAATAAACACAGCCTAATATATACATCTAAAAATTTAAAGATGGGTGGGGCCACAGAAAGGGCTCAACAATTAACAGCATTGTCTCTTCTTCCAGAGAACTTGGGATCAACTACCAGCAACTATATAGTGGCCCATCTCCAGTTCCAGGGGATCAGACAGACAGACAGACAGACAGAGATAAGGAGGGCAGGCCTGCCTGGTTTTTCTTTCTTTCTTATCCTTTTAAAAATGTTTATTTATTTATTTATTTATTTATTTATTTATTTATTAGATATAAGTACACTGTAGTTGTCTTCAGACACTCCAGAAGAGGGTGTCAGATTCTGGAGAATCTAAATCCCTCTTATGGTCTGCATATGATGTACATAAACACAGCCTCACATATACATCTAAAAATTTAAAGATAGGTGGAGCCACTGAAAGGGCTCAACAATTAACAGCATTGTCTCCTCTTCCAGAGAACCTGGGATCAACTACCTGCAACTATATGGTGGCCCATCTCCACTCCCAGGGGATCAGAGAGACAGACAGACAGACAAGGATAAGGATGGCAGGCCTGCCTGGTCTTTCTTTCTTATCCTTTTTAAAAAATGTTTATTTATTTATGTATTTATTAGATATAAGTACACTGTAGCTTTCTTCAGATACTCCAGAAGAGGGTGTCAGATTCTGGAGAATATAAATCCCTCTTATGGTCTGCATATGATGTACATAAACACAGCCTCACATATACATCTAAAAATTTAAAGAGAGGTGGAGCCACTGAAAGGGCTCAACAATTAACATCATTGTCTCCTCTTCCAGAGTACCTGGGATCAACTACCAGCAACTATATTGTGGCCCATCTCCAGTTCCAGGGGATCAGACAGACATACATACAGACAGACAGACAAGGATTGCAGGCCTGCCTGGTTTTTCTTTCTTTCTTATACATTTTAAAAATGTTTATTTATTTATTTATTTATTTATTTATTTATTTATTTATTTATGTATTTATTAGATATAAGTACACTGTAGCTGTCTTCAGACACTTCAGAAGAGGGTGTCATATTCTGGAAATCTAAATCCCTCTTATTGTCTGCATATGATGTACATAAACACAGCCTCACATATACTTCTAAAAATTTAAAGATGTGTGGGGCCACTGAAACGGCTCAACAATTAACAGCATTGTCTCCTCTACCAGAACCTGGGATCAACTAGCAGCAACTATATGGTGGCCCATCTCCAGTTCCAGGGGATCAGACAGACAGACGGACAGGCAGAGATAAGGAGGGCAGGCCTGCCTGGTCCTTCTTTCTTTCTTATCCTTTTAAAAAATGTTTATTTATTTATGTATTTATTAGATATAAGTACACTGTAGCTCTCTTCAGACACTCCCGAAGAGGGTGTCAGATTCTGGAGAATCTAAATCCCTCTTATGTTCTGCATATGATGTACATAAACACAGCCTCACATATACTACTAAAAATTTAACGATGGGTGGGGCCACTGAAAACGCTCAACAATTAACAGCATTGTGTCCTCTTCCAGAGAACCTGTGATCAACTACCAGCACCTATATGGTGGCCCATCTCCAGTTCCAGGGGATCAGAACGACAGACAGACAGACAGACAGAAGAGATAAGGATGGCAGGCCTGCCTGGTCTTTCTTTCTTTCTTATCTGGTTTAAATAATGTTTATTTCTTTATTTACTTATTTATTTATGTATTTATTAGATATAATTACACTGTAGTTGTCTTCAGACACTCCAGAAGAAGGTGTCAGATTCTGATGAATCTAAATCCCTCTTCTGGTCTGCATATGATGTACATAAACACAGCCTCACATACACTTCTAAAAATTTAAAGATGGGTAGGGCCACTGATAGGGTTCAACAATTAACAGCATTGTCTCCTCTTCCAGAGAACGTGGGATCAACTACCAGCAACTATATGGTAGCCCATCTCCACTTCCAGGGGATCAGACAGACAGACAGACAGACAGACAGAGATAAGGATGGCAGGCCTGCCTGGTCTTACTTTCTTTCTTATCCTTTTTAAAAAATGTTTATTTATTTATTTATTTATTTATTTATTTATTTATTTATTTATGTATTTATTATATATAAGTACACTGTAGCTGTCTTCAGACACTCCAGTAGAGGGTGTCAGATTCTGGAGAATCTAAATCCTCTTATAATCTGAATATGATGTACATAAAAAGGCCTCACATATACTTCTAAATATTTAAAGAAGTGTGGGGCCACTGAAAGGGCTCAACAATTAACAGCATTGTCTCCTCTTCCAGAGAACCTTGGATCAACTACCAGCAACTATATGGTGGCCCATCTCCAGTTCCCGGGGATCAGATAGACAGACAGACAGACAGAGATATGGATGGCAGGCCTGCCTGTTCTTTCTTTCTTTCTTATCCTTTTAAAAAAAATGTTTAATTATTTATTTATTTATTTATCTATTTATTTATTAGATATAAGTACACTGTAGCTGTCTTCAGACACTCCAGAAGATTGTGTCAGATTCTGGAGAATCTATATCCCTCTTATGGTCTGCATATGATGTACATAAACACAGACTCACATTTTCTTCTAAAAATTTAAAGATGGGTGGGGCCCCAAAAATGGCTCAACAATTAACAGCATTGCTTCCTCTTCCAGAGAACCTTGGATAAACTCCCAGCAACTATATGGTGGCTCATCTCCAGTTCCAGGGTATCAGACAGTCAGACAGACAGACTGACAGAGATAAGGATGGAGGCCTGCCTGGTCTTTCTTTCTTTCTTATACTTTTAAAAAAATGTTTATATATTTATTTATTTATTTATTTATTTATTTATTTATTTATTTATTAGATATAAGTACACTATAGCTGTCTTCAGACACTCTAGAAGAGGGTGTCATCATCTGGAGAATCTAAATCCCTCTTATGGTCTGTATATGATGTACATAAACACAGCCTTACATATACTTCTTAAAATTTAACGGGGGGGGGGGCACTGAAAGGGCTCAGCAATTAACAGCATTGTCTCCTCTTCCAGAGAACCTGGGATCAACTACCTGCAACTATATGGTGTCCCATCTCCACTCCCAGGGGATCAGACAGACAGACAGACAGACAAGGATAAGGATGGCCGGCCTGCCTGGTCTTTCTTTCTTTCTTATCCTTTTTAAAAAATGATTATTTATTTATGTATTTATTAGATATAAATACACTGTAGCTGTCTTCAGACACTCCAGAACAGGGAGTCAGATTCTGGAGAATCTAAATCCCTCTTATAGTCTGCATATTATGTACATAAACACAGCCTAACATATACTAGTAAAAATTTAACGATGAGTGGGGCCGCTGAAAGGGCACAACAATTAACAGCATTGTCTCCTCTTCCAGAGAACCTGGGATCAACTACCAGCACCTATATGGTGGCCCATCTCCAGTTCCAGGGGATCAGAACGACAGACAGACAGACAGACAGACAGAGATAAGGATGGCAGGCCTCCTGGTCTTTCTTTCTTTCTTATCCGGTTTAAATAATGTTTATTTATTTATTTATTTATTTATTTATGTATTTATTAGATATAAGTACACTGTAGCTGTCTTCAGACACTCCAGAAGAGGGTGTCAGGTTCTGATGAATCTAAATCCCTCTTCTGGTCTGCATATGATGTACATAAACAGAGCCTCACGACACTTCTAAAAATTTAAAGATGGGTAGGGCCACTGATAGGGCTCAACAATTAACAGCATTGTCTCCTCTTCCAGAGGACCTGGGATCAACTACCAGCAACTATATTGTGGCCCATCTCCAGTTCCAGGGGTTCAGACAGACATACATACAGACAGACAGACAAGGATTGCAGGCCTGTCTGGTTTTTCTTTCTTTCTTATACATTTTAAAAATGTTTATTTATTTATTTATTTATTTATTTATGTATTTATTAGATATAAGTACACTCTAGCTGTCTTCAGACACTTCAGAAGAGGGTGTCATATTCTGGAGAATCTAAATCCCTCTTATGGTCTGCATATGATGTACATAAACAAAGCCTCACATATACTTCTAAAAATTTAAAGATGTGTGGGGCCACTGAAACGGCTCAAAAATTAACAGCATTGTCTCGTCTACCAGAGAACCTGGGATCAAATACCAGCAACTATATGGTGGCCCATCTCCAGTTCTAGGGGATCAGACAGACAGACAGACAGACAGACAAGGATTGCAGGTTTGCCTGGTTTTACTTTCTTTTTATCCTTTTTAAAAAATGTTTATTTATTTATTTATGTATTTATTATATATAAGTACACTGTAGCTGTCTTCAGACACTCCACAAGAGGGTGACAGATTCTGGAGAATCTAAATCCCTCTTATGGTCTGCATATGATGTACATAAACACAGCCTCACATATACTTCTAAAAATTTAAAGATGTGTGGGGCCACTGAAAAGGCTCAACAATTAACAGCATTGTCTCCTCTAACAGAGAACCTGGGATCAAATACCAGCAACTATATGGTGGCCCATCTCCAGTTCCAGGGGATCAGGCAGACAAAGAGACAGACAGACAAGGGTGGCAGGCCTCCCTGGTTTTTCTTTCTTTCTTATCCTTTTAAAATAATTTTTATTTATTTATTTATGTATTTATTAGATATAAGTACACTGTAGTTGTCTTCAGACACTCCAGAAGAGGGTGTCAGATTCTGGAGAATATAAATCCCTATTATGGTCTGCATATGATGGAAATAAACACAGCCTAATATATACATCTAAAAATTTAAAGATGGGTGGGGCCACAGAAAGGGCTCAACAATTAACAGCATTGTCTCTTCTTCCAGAGAACTTGGGATCAACTACCAGCAACTATATAGTAGCCCATCTCCAGTTCCAGGGGATCAGACAGACAGACAGACAGACAGAGATAAGGAGGGCAGGCCTGCCTGGTTTTTCTTTCTTTCTTATCCTTTTAAAAATGTTTATTTATTTATTTATTTATTTATTTATTTATTTATTTATTAGATATAAGTACACTGTAGTTGTCTTCAGACACTCCAGAAGAGGGTGTCAGATTCTGGAGAATCTAAATCCCTCTTATGGTCTGCATATGATGTACATAAACACAGCCTCACATATACATCTAAAAATTTAAAGATAGGTGGAGCCACTGAAAGGGCTCAACAATTAACAGCATTGTCTCCTCTTCCAGAGAACCTGGGATCAACTACCTGCAACTATATGGTGGCCCATCTCCACTCCCAGGGGATCAGAGAGACAGACAGACAGACAAGGATAAGGATGGCAGGCCTGCCTGGTCTTTCTTTCTTATCCTTTTTAAAAAATGTTTATTTATTTATGTATTTATTAGATATAAGTACACTGTAGCTTTCTTCAGATACTCCAGAAGAGGGTGTCAGATTCTGGAGAATATAAATCCCTCTTATGGTCTGCATATGATGTACATAAACACAGCCTCACATATACATCTAAAAATTTAAAGAGAGGTGGAGCCACTGAAAGGGCTCAACAATTAACATCATTGTCTCCTCTTCCAGAGTACCTGGGATCAACTACCAGCAACTATATTGTGGCCCATCTCCAGTTCCAGGGGATCAGACAGACATACATACAGACAGACAGACAAGGATTGCAGGCCTGCCTGGTTTTTCTTTCTTTCTTATACATTTTAAAAATGTTTGTTTATTTATTTATTTATTTATTTATTTATTTATTTATTTATTTATTAGATATAAGTACACTGTAGCTGTCTTCAGGCACTTCAGAAGAGGGTGTCATATTCTGGAAATCTAAATCCCTCTTATTGTCTGCATATGATGTACATAAACACAGCCTCACATATACTTCTAAAAATTTAAAGATGTGTGGGGCCACTGAAACGGCTCAACAATTAACAGCATTGTCTCCTCTACCAGAACCTGGGATCAACTAGCAGCAACTATATGGTGGCCCATCTCCAGTTCCAGGGGATCAGACAGACAGACGGACAGGCAGAGATAAGGAGGGCAGGCCTGCCTGGTCCTTCTTTCTTTCTTATCCTTTTAAAAAATGTTTATTTATTTATGTATTTATTAGATATACGTACACTGTAGCTCTCTTCAGACACTCCCGAAGAGGGTGTCAGATTCTGGAGAATCTAAATCCCTCTTATGGTCTGCATATGATGTACATAAACACAGCCTCACATATACTACTAAAAATTTAACGATGGGTGGGGCCACTGAAAGCGCTCAACAATTAACAGCATTGTGTCCTCTTCCAGAGAACCTGTGATCAACTACCAGCACCTATATGGTGGCCCATCTCCTGTTCCAGGGGATCAGAACGACAGACAGACAGACAGACAGAAGAGATAAGGATGGCAGGCCTGCCTGGTCTTTCTTTCTTTCTTATCTGGTTTAAATAATGTTTATTTCTTTATTTACTTATTTATTTATGTATTTATTAGATATAATTACACTGTAGTTGTCTTCAGACACTCCAGAAGAAGGTGTCAGATTCTGATGAATCTAAATCCCTCTTCTGGTCTGCATATGATGTACATAAACACAGCCTCACATACACTTCTAAAAATTTAAAGATGGGTAGGGCCACTGATAGGGTTCAACAATTAACAGCATTGTCTCCTCTTCCAGAGAACCTGGGATCAACTACCAGCAACTATATGGTAGCCCATCTCCACTTCCAGGGGATCAGACAGACAGACAGACAGACAGACAGAGATAAGGATGGCAGGCCTGCCTGGTCTTACTTTCTTTATTATCCTTTTTAAAAAATGTTTATTTATTTATTTATTTATTTATTTATTTATTTATGTATTTATTATATATAAGTACACTGTAGCTGTCTTCAGACACTCCAGTAGAGGGTGTCAGATTCTGGAGAATCTAAATCCTCTTATAATCTGAATATGATGTACATAAAAAGGCCTCACATATACTTCTAAATATTTAAAGAAGTGTGGGGCCACTGAAAGGGCTCAACAATTAACAGCATTGTCTCCTTTTCCAGAGAACCTTGGATCAACTACCAGCAACTATATGGTGGCCCATCTCCAGTTCCCGGGGATCAGATAGACAGACAGACAGACAGACAGAGATATGGATGGCAGGCCTGCCTGTTCTTTCTTTCTTTCTTATCCTTTTAAAAAATGTTTAATTATTTATTTATTTATTTATCTATTTATTTATTAGATATAAGTACACTGTAGCTGTCTTCAGACACTCCAGAAGATTGTGTCAGATTCTGGAGAATCTATATCCCTCTTATGGTCTGCATATGATGTACATAAACACAGACTCACATTTTCTTCTAAAAATTTAAAGATGGGTGGGGCCCCAAAAATGGCTCAACAATTAACAGCATTGCTTCCTCTTCCAGAGAACCTTGGATAAACTCCCAGCAACTATATGGTGGCTCATCTCCAGTTCCAGGGTATCAGACAGTCAGACAGACAGACTGACAGAGATAAGGATGGAGGCCTGCCTGGTCTTTCTTTCTTTCTTATACTTTTAAAAAAATGTTTATATATTTATTTATTTATTTATTTATTTATTTATTTATTTATTTATTTATTAGATATAAGTACACTATAGCTGTCTTCAGACACTCTAGAAGAGGGTGTCATCATCTGGAGAATCTAAATCCCTCTTATGGTCTGTATATGATGTACATAAACACAGCCTTACATATACTTCTTAAAATTTAACGGTGGGGGGGGGCACTGAAAGGGCTCAGCAATTAACAGCATTGTCTCCTCTTCCAGAGAACCTGGGATCAACTACCTGCAACTATATGGTGTCCCATCTCCACTCCCAGGGGATCAGACAGACAGACAGACAGACAAGGATAAGGATGGCCGGCCTGCCTGGTCTTTCTTTCTTTCTTATCCTTTTTAAAAAATGATTATTTATTTATGTATTTATTAGATATAAATACACTGTAGCTGTCTTCAGACACTCCAGAAGAGGGAGTCAGATTCTGGAGAATCTAAATCCCTCTTATAGTCTGCATATTATGTACATAAACACAGCCTAACATATACTAGTAAAAATTTAACGATGAGTGGGGCCGCTGAAAGGGCTCAACAATTAACAGCATTGTCTCCTCTTCCAGAGAACCTGGGATCAACTACCAGCACCTATATGGTGGCCCATCTCCAGTTCCAGGGGATCAGAACGACAGACAGACAGACAGACAGACAGAGATAAGGATGGCAGGCCTCCTGGTCTTTCTTTCTTTCTTATCCGGTTTAAATAATGTTTATTTATTTATTTATTTATTTATGTATTTATTAGATATAAGTACACTGTAGCTGTCTTCAGACACTCCAGAAGAGGGTGTCAGGTTCTGATGAATCTAAATCCCTCTTCTGGTCTGCATATGATGTACATAAACAGAGCCTCACGACACTTCTAAAAATTTAAAGATGGGTAGGGCCACTGATAGGGCTCAACAATTAACAGCATTGTCTCCTCTTCCAGAGAACCCGGGATCAACTACCAGGAACTATATGGTAGCCCATCTCCAGTTCCAGGGGATCAGACAGACACACAGACAGACAGACAGACAGAGATAAGGATGGGAGGCCTGCCTGGTCTTAATTTCTTTCTTATCCTTTTTAAAAAATGTTTATTTATTTATTTATTTATTTATTTATTTATTTATTTATTTATTTATTATATATAAGTACACTGTAGCTGTCTTCAGACACTCCAGTAGAGGGTGTCAGATTCTGGAAAATCTAAACCCTCTTATAATCTGAATATGATGTACATAAACACTGCCTCATATATACTTCTAAATATTTAAAGAAGTGTGGGGCCACTGAAAGGGCTCAACAATTAACAGCATTGTCTCCTCTTCCAGAGAACCTTGGATCAACTACCAGCAACTATATGGTGGCCCATCTCCAGTTCCAGGGGATCAGACAGACAGACAGACAGACAGACAGAAATAAGGATGGCAGGCCTGCCTGGTCTTACTTTCTTTCTTATCCTTTTTAAAAATGTTTATTTATTTATTTATGTATTTATTAATGTATTTATTATATATAAGTACACTGTAGCTGTCTTCAGACACTCCAGTAGAGGGTGTCAGATTCTGGAGAATCTAAATCCTCTTATAATCTGAATATGATGTTCATAAACAGGCCTCACATATACTTCTAAATATTTAAAGAAGTGTGGGGCCACTGAAAGGGCTCAACAATTAAGAGCATTTTCTCCTCTTCCAGAGAACCTTGGATCAACTACCAGCAACTATATGGTGGCCCATCTCCAGTTCCCGGGGATCAGATAGACAGACAGACAGACAGACAGAGATATGGATGGCAGGCCTGCCTGGTCTTTCTTTCTTTCTTATCCTTTTTTTAAAAATGTTTATTTATTTATTTATTCATTTATTTATTTATTTATTTATTTATTTATTTATCTATTTATTTATTAGATATAAATACACTGTAGCTGTTCAGACACTCCAGAAGAGGATGTCAGATTCTGGAGAATCTAAATCCCTCTTATGGTCTGCATATGATGTACATAAACACAGCCTCACATATACTTCTAAAAATTTAAAGAAGAGTGGGGCCACTCTAAAAGCTCAACAATTAACAGCATTGTCTCCTCTTCCAGAGTACCTGGGATTAACTACCAGCAACTATATGGTGGCCCATCTCCAGTTCCAGGGGATCAGACAGACAGACATAAGGACAGTGCTAAGGATGGCAGGCCTGCCTGGTCTTTCTTTCTTTCTTATCCTTTTTAAAAAATATTTATTTATTTATTTATTTATTTATGCATTTCTTAGATATAAGTACACTGTAGCTGTCTTCAGACACTCCAGAAGAGGGTGTCAGATTCTGGAGAATCTAAATCCCTCTTATGGTCTGCATATTATGTACATAAAGAGAGCCTCACATATACTTCTAAAAATTAAAATATGGGTGGGCCCACTGAAAGGGCTCAACAATTAACAGCATTGTCTCTTCTTCCAGAGAACGTGGGATCAACTACCAGCAACTATATGGTGGCCCATCTCAAGTTCCAGGGGATAAGACAGACAGACAGACAGACAGAGATAAGGATGGCAGGCCTGCCTGATTTTTCTTTCTTTCTTATACTTTTTAAAAAATGTTTATTTATTTATTTATGTATTTATTAGATATAAATACACTGTAGCTGTCTTCAGACACTCCATTAGAGTGTGTCAGATTCTGGAGAATCTAAATCCCTCTTATGGTCTGCATATGATGTACATAAACACAGCCTCACATATACTTCTAAAAATTTAAAGATGGGTGGGGCCACTGAGAGGGCTCAACAACTAACAGCATTGTCTCCTCTTCCAGAGGACCTGGGATCAACTACCAGCAACTATATTGTGGCCCATATCCGGTTCCAGGGGATCAGACAGACATACATACAGACAGACAGACAAGGATTGCAGGCCTGCCTGGTTTTTCTTTCTTTCTTATCCTTTTAAAAAAATATTTATTTATTTATTTATGTATTTATTAGATATAAGTACACTGTAGCTCTCTTCAGACACTCCAGAAGAGGGTGTCAGATTCTGGAGAATATAAATCCCTCTTATGGTCTGCATATGATGGACATAAACACAGATTCACATACACTTCTAAAAATTTAAAGATGGCTGGGGCCACTGAAAGGGCTCAACAATTAACAGCATTGTCTCTTCTTCCAGAGAACCTGGGATCAACTACCAGCAACTGTATGGTGGCCCATCTCCAGTTCCAGGGGATCAGACAGACAGACAGACAGACTGACAGAGATAAGGAGGGCAGGCCTGCCTGGTCTTTCTTTCTTTCTTATCCTTTTAAAATAATGTTTATTTATTTATTTATTTATTTATTTATTTATGTATTTATTAGATATAAGTACACTGTAGTTGTCTTCAGACACTCCAGAAGAGGGTGTCAAATTCTGGAGAATCTAAATCCCTCTTATGGTCTTCATAATATGTACATAAACACAGCCTAACATATACTTCTAAAAATTTAAAGATAGGTGGAGCCCCTGAAAGGGCTCAACAATTAACAGCATTGTCTCCTCTTCCAGAGAACCTGGGATCAACTACCAGCAACTATATGCTGGCCCATCTACAGTTCCAGGGGATCAGACACACAGAGACAGACAGACACTGTAGGACACAGAATATGACAAGAAACCCTGAGAAACGTGGAAAATTAATAATACACTCTTTAGTACCCAGAATATGGCAAGAAACCCTCATAAAATTAGAAAATTAAAAACTCACACTGAAGGAACCCAAATATGGCAAGAAAACCTGAAAAATGTGGAAAATGAGAATAATCACAGTGTAGGAACCAGAATTCTGAAAATATTTGAAAAACGTCGTAAATGAGAAAATCACATTTTAGGACCCAGAATATGGGGAGAAACCCTGAGAAACGTGGAAAATTAAAAATACACTCTGTAGCACTGAGAATATGGCAAGAAACCCTCAACAAAGTAGAAAATTAAAAACTCACACTGAAGGATCCCGAATATGGCGCGAAAACATGAAAAAGGTAGAAAATGAGAATAATCACACTGTATTACCCAGAATTACAAAAACATGAAAAACATCGAAAATGAGAAAATCACACTTGTAGGACCCAAAATACGAAAAAACTTGAAAAACGTGGAAAATGAGAAAATCACACTGCAGAAACCAGAATATGCCGAACAAGCATGAAAAACCTGAAAATTAAAAATTCACACTATTGGACACAGAATATGGTGAGAAACCATGAAAAGACTGGACAATTAAAAATTCACACTTCATTACCCAGATATGGAGAGAAATACTGAAAACCGTGGGAAAAAATTCACAATGAAGGACCTGGAATATGGCAAGAGACCCTGAAAAAACATGGAAATGAGAAAATCACACAGTATGACCCAGAATATGACGAAAAAACCTGAAAAAGATAAAATATTAAAATATCACACGGAAGGACCCAGAATATGGCGAAAAACCTGAAAAAGGAGGAAGATAAAAAACTCACACTGAAGGACACAGAATATGGCGAGAAAACCTGAAAAAAGTAGAAAATTAAAAATTCACAGTGAAAGACCCCAAATATGGTTTGAAAACCTGAAAAAGGTGGAAAATGAGAATAATCACACTGTAGGACCCAGATTTTGCCCAGAAACCCTGAAAACGTGTAAAATTAAAAAAACATGCTGTAGGACCCAAAATATGGCAAGAAAACCTGAAAAAAAGTAGAAAATTAAAAATTCACACTGAAGGACCCCGAATATGGTGAGAAAACCTGAAAAAGGTGGAAAATGAGAATAATCACACTGTAGGACCCAGATTTTGCCCAGAAACCCTGAAAACGTGGAAAATTAAAAATACATGCTGTAGGACCCAGAATATGGCGAGAAACCCTGAAAAAAGTTCAAAATTACAAACTCACACTGTAGGACCCCAAATATGGCGAGAAACCCTGAAAAAGGTGGAAAATGAGAAAATCACATTTCAGGACCCAGAATAGGCCGAGAAAATGTGAAAAACGTGAAAATTAAAAATTCACACTAACGGACCCAGAATATGGCGAGAAAAAGTTAATAAAAAAGTAGAAAATTAAAATCTCACAGTGAAGGAGCCCAAACATGGCGAGAAAACCTGAAAAAGGTGGAAAATGAGAAAATCACACTGTAGGATCCAGAATATGGTGAGAAACCCTGAAGAAAGTAGAAAAATACAAACTGACACTGAAGGACCCCAAATATGGGGAGAAAACCTGAAAAAGGTGGAAAATGAGAAAATCACACTGCAGGACCCAGAATATTTCAAGAAACACTGAAAAACGTGAAAATCAAAAATTCACACTGTCGGACACAGAATATGGCGAGAAACCATGAAAAAAAGTGGATAATTAAAATTCACACTGTATTACCCATAATATGGGGAGAAATACTGAAAAACGTGGAAAATTAAAAATCCACACTGAAGGACCTGGAATATGGCAAGAAAACCTGAAAATGTGGAAATGAGAAAATCACAGTGTAGGACCCAGAATATGAAGAAAAAACCTGAAAAACGTGGAAAATGAAAAATACATACTATAGGACACAGTTTATGGCGAGAAACCCTGAAAGAGTAGAAAATTAAAAACTCACACTGAAGGACCCCAAATATGGCAAGAAACCCTGAAAAAAGTAGAAAATTACAAACTGACACTGAAGAACCCCAATTATGGCGAGAAAACCTGAAAAAGGTGGAAAATGAGAAAATCACACTGTAGGACCCAGAATTACGAAAAAACTTGAAAATATCGAAAATGAGAAAATCACACTGTAGGACCCAGAATATGCCAAGAAACCCTGAAAACGTGAAAAATTAAAATACAACGTTTAGGACCCAGAATACGGCGAGAAACCCTGAAAAAATTAGAAAATTAAAAACTCACACTGAAGGACCCAAAAAATGGCTAGAAAGGCTGAAAAAGGTGGAAAATGAGAAAATCACACTGTAGGACCCAGAATTACGAAAAAAATTGAAAAATGTGGAAAATGAGAAAATCACACTGTAGGACCCAGAATATGCCGAGAAACGCTGAAAAAAGTGAAACATTAAATATTCACACTGTCGGACCAAGAATATTAGCAAAAAAAAACCCTTAAAAACGTGGAAAATTAAAAATTTACACTGTGGGACCCAGAATATGGCGAGAAACACTGAAAAATGTGGAAAATTAAATTCACACTGTAGGAACAAGAATATGCCGAGAAAACCTGAAAAAGTTTGAAAATGAAAAAATCACACTGTGGGACTGAGAATATAACGAAAAAAAAAAAACCTTAAAAACATGGAAAATTAAAAACTCCCACTGAAGAACCTAGAATATGACAAGAAACCCTGAAAAAGGTGGAAAATGAGAAATTCACTCTGTAGGACCCAGAATATGATGAGAAACACTGAAAAATGTTGAAAAATAAAAATTCACACTATAGGACCAGAATATGGAAAAAACCTTGAAAAACGTGGAAAATTAAAAATTCACACTGCAGGACCCAGAATATGCTGAGAAAACCTGAAAAAGGTGGAAAATGAGAAAATCACACTGTAGGATGGAGAATTGGGGAAAAAAACTTGAAAAAAGTCAAAAATTAGAAAATCGCACAGTAGGAGCAAGAATATGCCAGAAACCCTGAAAACGTGGAAAATTAAAAATACACGCTGTAGGATTCAGAATATGGCAAGAAACCCTGAAAGAAGTAGAAAATTAAAAACTCACACTGAAGGACCCGGAATATGGCGAGAAAACCTGAAAAATGTGGAAAATGAGAAAAACAATCTGTGGGACATAGAAATGCGAAAAAACTTAAAAAAGGGGAAAATGAGAAAATCACATTGTAGGACCCAGAATATGCCAAGAAACCCTGAAAAACGAGAAAAAATAAAAATATGCTTTTTGGAGCCAGAATATTGCAAGAAACACAGTAAAAACTAGAAAATTAAAAACTCACACTGAAAGACACCGAATATGGCAAAAAACCTGAAAAAGGTGGAAAATGAGTATAATCACACTGTAGGACACAGAATAGCGAAAAAACTTGAAAAACGTGGAAAAGGAGAAAATCACACTGCAGAACCCAGAATATGCCGAGAAACCCTGAAAAACTAGAAAATTAAAAACTCACACTGAAGGACCCCGAATATGGAGAGTTAACCTGAAAAAGGTGGAAAATGAGAAAATCACACTGTAGGACCCAGAATTACAAAAAAAACTTGAAAAAAGTGGAAAAGGAGAAAATCACACTGCAAGACCCAGAATATGCCGAGAAACACTGAAAAATGTGAAAATAAAAAATTCACACTGTCAGACACAGAATATGGCAAGAAACCATGAAACAAGTGGAAAATGAGAAAATCACACTGTATTGCCCAGAATATGGCGAGAAATACTGAAAAACGTGGAAAATTAAAAATTCAGACTGAAGGACCTGGAATATGGCAAGAAAACCTGAAAAACGAGGAAATGGGAAAATCACACTGTACGAGCCAGAATATGCAGAGAAACCTTGAAAAACGTGGAAAATTAAAAATACACTCTGTAGGACCCAGAATATGGCGAGAAACCCTGAAGAATGTAGAAAATTAAAAACTCACATTGAAGGACCCCGAATATGGCGAGAAAACCTGAAAAAGGTGGAAAATGAGAAAATCACACCGTAGGACCCATAATATTACAAAAAACTTGAAAGAAGTGGAAAATTAAAAATTCACAGTGAAGGACCCAGAATATGGCGAGAAAACCTGAAAAACGAGGAAAATTCAAAATTCACACTGTAGGACCCAGAATATGGCTAGAAAACCTGAAAAAGTTGGAAAATGAGAATAATCACACTGTAGGACCAAGATATGCGAAAAAACTTGAAAATTTTCAAAATTGAGATAATCACACTGTAGGACCCAGAATATGCTGAGAAACACTGAAAAACGTGGAAAATTAAAAATACACGCTGTAGGACCCATAATATGTCGAGAAACCCTGAAAAATTAGAAATGTAAAAACTCACACTGAGGGACCGCAAATATGGCAAGAAAACATGAAAAAGGTGAAAAAAGAGAAAATCACACTGTAGGACCCAGAAATATGAAAAAACTTGAAAAATGTGGAAAATGAGAAAATCACACTGCAGAAACCAGAATATGCCGAACAACCATGAAAAACCTGAAAATTAAAAATTCACACAGTCGGACACAGAATATGGTGAGAAACCATGAAAAAAGTGGACAATTAAAAATTCACACTTTATTACCCAGATATGGTGAGAAATACTGAAAACCGTGGAAAAAAATTCACACTGAAGGACTTGGAATACGGCAAGTGACCCTGAAAAACATGGAAATGAGAAAATCACACAGTAGGACCCAGCATATGGCGAGAAAACCTGAAAAAAGTAGAAAATTAAAAATTCACACTGAAGGACCCCGAATATTGCAAGAAAACCTGAAAAGGGTGGAAAATGAGAATAATCAATCTGTAGGACCCAGCTTATGCCTAGAAACCCTGAAAACGTGGAAAATTAAAAATACATGCTGTAGGACCCAGAATATGGCGTGTAACCCTGAAAAAAGTTGAAAATAACAAACTCACACTGTAGGACCCCAAATTTGGCGAGAAACCCTGCAAAAGGTGGAAAATGAGAAAATCACACTGCAGGATCGAGAATATGCCGAGAAAATTGAAAAACGTGAAAATTAATAATTCACACTCACGGACCCAGAATATGGCGAGAAACACTTAATAAAAAAGTAGGAAATTAATAATTCACAGTGAAGGAGCCCAAACATGACCAGAAAAACCTGAAAAAGGTGGAAAATGAGAAAATCACACTGTAGGATCCAGAATATGGCGAGAAATCCTGAAAAAAGTAGAAAAATAAAAACTCACACTGAAGGACCCCAAATATGGCAAGAAAACCCGAAAAAGGTGGAAAATGAGAAAATCACACAGCAGGACCCAGAATTACAAAAAAACTTGAAAAAAGTGGCAAATGAGAAAATCAAACTGCAGGACCAAGATATTTAGAGAAATCCTGAAAAACGTGAAAATTAAAAATTCACACTCCAGGACCTAGAATATGCCGAGAAATCCTGAAAAACGTGAAAATTAAAAATTCACATTATCGGACCCAGAATATGGTTAGAAACCCTGAAAAAAGGGGAAAATTAAAAATTCAACTGAAGGACCCGGAATATGGCGAGAAAACCTGAAAAGGTGGAAAATGAGAATAATCACATTGTAGGACCCAGAATTGCACAAAAAAAAACTTGAAAAACATCGTAATGAGAAAATCACACTGGAGGACCCAGAATATGGCAAGAAAACCTGAGAAACGTGGAAAATTAATAATACACTCTGTAGTACCCAGAATATGGCAAGAAACCCTCAAAAAAGTAGAAAATTAAAAACTCACACTGAAGAACCCCAAATATGGCAAGAAAACCTGAAAAATGTGAAAAATGAGAATAATCACAGATTAGGACCCAGAATTGCGAAAATACTTGAAATGTCGTAAATGAGAAAATCACATTTTAGGACCCAGAATATGGCGAGAAACCCTGAGAAACGTAGAAAATTAAAAATACACTCTGTAGCACCGAGAATATGGCAAGAAACCCTCAACAAAGTAGAAAAATTAAAAACTCACAATGAAGGACCCCGAATATGGCGAGAAAACCTGAAAGAGGTGGAAAATGAGAATAATCACACTGTAGGAACCAGAATAGCGAAAAAAACATGAAAATCATGGAAAATGAGAAAATCACACTGTAGGACCAGAATATGGCGAGAAACCCTGAGAAACGTGGAAAATTAAAAATACACTCTGTAGCACCCAGAATATGGCAAGAAACGCTCAAAAAGTAGAAAATTAAAAACTCACACTGAAGGACCCTGAATATGCCGAGAAAACATGAAAAAGGTAGAAAATGAGAATATTCACACTATATATTACCCAGAATTACAAAAACATGAAAAACATGGAAAAAGAGAAAATCACACTGTAGGACCCAGAATATGCCCAGAAACCATGAAAAAACGTGGAAAATTAAAAATACACGCTCTAGGACCCAGAATATGGCGAGAAACTTTGAAAAAGAAAATTAAAAATTCACACTGAGGTATCACGAATATGGCGAGAAAAACCTGAAAAAGGTGGAAAATGAGAATAATCACACTGTAGGACCCAGAATTGCGAAAAAACTTGAAAAACGTCGAAAATGAGAAAATCACACTGTAGGACCCAGAATATGGCAAGAAAACCTGAAAAAGGTGGAAATTGAGAAAATCACACTTTAGGACCCAGAATTTCGAAAAAACTTGAAAAATGTAGAAAATGAGGAAATCACACTGTAGGACCCACAATATGACGAAATAAACCTGAAAAACGTGGAAAATTAAAAATACACGCTGTAGGACACAGAATATGTTGAGAAACCCTGAAAAATTAGAAAATTAAAAACTCACACTGAAGGACCCTAAATATGGCGAGAGAACATAAAAAAGTAGAAAATTAAAAATTCACTCTAAAGGACCCGGAATATGGCAATAAAACCTGAAAAAAGAGGAAAATTCAAAATTCACACTGAAGGACCTGGAATATGTGAAGAAAACCTGAAAAACGTGGAAATGAGAAAATCACACTGTAGGAACCAGAATATGACGGAAAAACCTGAAAGACGTGGAAAATTAAAAATTCACACTGAAGTACCCGGCATATGGCGAGAAAAACTGAAAAATGAGGAAAATTCAAAAACACACTGTAGGATCCAGAATATAGGCGAGAAAACCTGAAAAAGGTGGAAAGTGAGAATTATCACAATGTAGGACCCAGACTTGGAAAAAAAAAGTGAAAAACGTCGAAAATGAGAAAATCACACTGTAGGACCCAGAGTATGCGGAGAAACCCTGAAAAACGAGGAAAATTAAAAATACACGTTGGAGGACACAGAATATGTAGAGAAACACTGAAAAATTAGAAAAGTAAAAAATCACATTGAAGGACCCTAAATATGGCGAGAAAACCTTAAAAAGTTGTAAAATGAGAAAATCACACTGTAGGACGCAGAATTACGAAAAAACTCGAAAAAAGTGGAAAATGAGAAAATCACACTGCAAGACCCAGAATATGCCAGAAACCCTGAAAAATGTAAAAATTAAAAATTCACCCAGAATATGGCGAGAAATACTGAAAAACGTGGAAAATTAAAATATTCACACTGAAGGATCCGGAATATGGCTAGGAAACCTGAAAAATGAGAAAAATTCAAAACTCACACTATAGGAACCAGAATATGGCGAGAAAACCTGAAATAGGTGGAAAAATAGAAAATCACAATGTAGGACCCAGAATATGAAGTAAAAACTTGAAAAGCGTGGAAAATTAAAAATACACAATGTAGGACACAGAATATGTCGAGAAACCCTGAAAAATAAGAAAATTAAAACCTCACACTGAAGGACCAAAAAAAATGGCGAGACAACCGGAAAAAAGTAGAAATTTAAAAATTCACACTGAAGGACCCAGAATTGCGAAAAAACTTGAAAAAAATGGAAAATGAGAAAATCACACTGTAGGGACCCAGAATATGCCAAGAAACCCTGAAAACGTGGAAAATTAAAAATACATGCTGTAGGACGCAGAATACAGAGAGAAACCCTGAAAAAACTAGAAAATTACAAATTCACACTGAAGGACACCAAATATGGCTAGAAAACCTGAAAAAGTTGGAAAATGAAAAAATCCCACTGCAGAACCCAGAATATGCAGAGAAACTCTGAAAAACGTGAAAATTAAAAATTCACACTGTCGGACAAAGAATATGGCGAGAAATAATGAAAAACGTGGAAAATTAAAAATTCAAACTGAAGACCTGGAATATGTCAAGAAAACCTGAAAAACGTGGAAATGAGAAAATCACACTGTAGGAACATGAATATGATGGAAAAACCTGAAAATGGTGGAAAATGAGACTAATCACACTGTAGGACCCAGATTTGAAAAAAAAAAATTACAAAACGTCGAAAATGTGAATATAATACTCTAGGACCCAGAATATGCTGAGATACCCTGAAAAACGTGGAAAATTAAAAATACACGCTGTAGGACCCAGAATATGGCGAGAAACCCTGAAATATCAGAGAAGTAAAAAATCACACTGAAGGACCCCAAATATGGCGAGAAAACCTGAAAAAGGTTGAAAAAGAGAAAATCACACTGTAGGACCCAGAATTACGAAAAAACTTGAAAAACCTGGAAAATGAGAAAATCAAACTACAGGACACAGAAATGCCGATAAACCCTGAAAAACGTGAAAATTAAAAATTCACACTGTTGGACACAGAATATGGCGAGAAATACTGAAAAACGTGGAAAATTTAAAATTCACACTGAAGGTCCTGGAATATGTCAAGAAAAGCTGAAAATCGTGGAAATGAGAAAAATCACACGGTAGGACCCAGAATATGACAGAAAAACCTGAAAATCGTGGAAAATTAAAAATTAACACTAAAGAGCCAGGCATATGGCGAGAAAACATGAAAAAGGAGGAAAACTCAAAACTCACGCTGTAGGACACAGAATATGTCGAGAAACCCTGAAAAATTAGAAAATTAAAAACTCACACTGAAGAAACCCAAATATGGCGAAAGAACCTGAAAAATGTAGAAAATTAAAAATTCACAATGAAGGACCCAGAACATGGCAATAAAACCTAAAAAAACGAGGAAAATTCAAAACTCACTATGTAGGACCCAGAATATGGCAAGAAAACCTGCAAAAGGAGGAAAACTCAAAACTCACACTGTAGAACCCAGAATATGGCAAGAAAACCTGAAAAAGGTGGAAAATGAGAATAATTACACTGTAGGACCGAGATTTGGAAAAAAAAAAATTGAAAAACGTCGAAATGAGAAAATCACACTGTAGGACCCAGAATATGCTGAGAAACCCTGAAAAACGTGGAAAATTAAAAATACACGCTGTAGGACCCAGAATATGGAGAGAAACCCAGAAAAATTAGCAAAGTAAAAAATCATACTGAAGGACCCCAACTATGGCGAGAAAACCTGAAATAGGTGGAAAATGAGAAAATCACACGGCAGGACCCAGAATATGCAGAGAAACCCTGAAAAACGTGAAAATTAAAAATTCACACTGTCAGACACAGAATATGGCGAGAAATACTGAAAAACGTGGGGGGGGGGAAAATTAAAAATACACGCTGTAGGACCCAGAATATGGCTAGAAACCCTGAAAAAAGTAGAAAATTACAAACTCACACTGAAGGACCCCTAATATGGCAAGAAATCCTGAAAAAGGTGGAAAATGAGAAAATCACTCTGTAGGACCCAGAATTGGGAAAAAACCTGAAAAATGTCATAAATGAGAAAAATCACACTGTAGGACCCAGAATATGACGAAAAACCCTGAAAAACTTGGAAAATTAAAAATACACGCTGTAGGAAAAAGAATATCGAGAAACCCTGAATAACGTGAAAATTAACAATTCACACTGTCGGACAAAGAATATGGAGAGAAACCATGAAAAAAGTGGAAAATTAAAAATTCACACTGTATTACGCAAAATATGGAAAGAAATACTGAAAAATGTGAAAATTAAAAATTCACACTGAAGGACCTGGAATATGGCAAGAAAACCTGAAAAACGAGGAAATGAGAAAATCACACTATAGGTCCCAGAATATGACGAAAAAACCTGAAAAAGTAGAAAATTAAAAATTCACACAGAAGGACCCAGAATATGTAGAGATAACCTGAAAAACGAGGAAAATTAAAAACTCACACTGAGGGACCCAGAATATGGCGAGAAAACCTGAAAAAAGTAGAAAATTAAAAATTCACACTGAAGGACCCTGAATATGGCCAGAAAAACTGAAAAAGGTGGAAAATGACAATAATCACACTGTAGGACCCAGAATTGCGAAAAAACTTGAAAAGCGTCGAAAATGAGAAAATCACACTGTAGGACCCATAATGTGCCGAGAAACCCTGAAAACGTGGTAAATTAAAAATACACGGTGTAGGACCCTGAATATGGCGAGAAACCCTGAAAAAAGTAGAAAATTAAAAACTCACAGTGAAATACCCCAAGAAATTCGAAAAAACTTGAAAATCGTGGAAAATGAGAAAATCACACTGCTGGACCCAGAATATGCCGATAAACCCTGAAAAACGTGAAAATTAAAAATTCACACTGTCGGACACAGAATATGGCAAGAATCATGAAAAAAGTGGAAAATTAAAAATTCACACTGTATTACCCAGTATATGGCGAGAAATATTGAAAACGTGGAAAATTAAAAAAATCACACTAAAGGACTCCAAATATGGCGAGAGAACCTGAAAAATGTAGAAAATTTAAAATTCACAATGAAGGACC